>NC_134484.1:342245552-342350552 GCF_040206685.1 Ascaphus truei
ATCAGATAGTCCTTGCTATTGAGAATAACCACATTACCCCCTTTGTCCGAGGGTTTGATGGTTATAGATTTATTCTCTTTAAGCTCATTGAGTGCGAGTCTTTCATCTTTGCTCAAATTGTCAATCTGGTTACATGAAGATTTGATAAGGATTTCAAGATCCTTTGTAACCAGGTTTACAAATACAGCAACGCTAGAGCTTAAATCAAGGGAGGGCATACATTTAGATTTAGGTCTCAATGATGTAAAAGGGCCCTCACCTAGTGGTGTATCTGATCTCGCCATGAGTTCCATAAGGGTATCAAGATTTTGTCTGCTTAGTAGGTCCATGGGTTCAAGGTCTAAATCTGCAGAGATCTTGTCATCTCTTCGCTTAAACATTTTGTGTAAGAGCAATTTTCTTGCGAAGAGATTTAGATCCTTGACCCATTCGAATATATCGAACTGGCCAGTAGGAGAAAATGATAATCCCTTAAGTAGAACACTGGTGTGTTTGGGTTGTAATTTAAAGTCTGAAAGATTAATAATTTGACTTTGGTCAGATACATTTGTAATAGCAGTCATATCTGTGTGTCACAGTATCGTCTCCTGCTCTTGTATCTCCTGGTTTGCCATTCCACCCTGTTTCTTCCTTGACCCCTTTTGTCCCCTCCTGGTCTTCCTCTTCCCCTGTAGGGGGTATGAGGCCCTGTTGCTTCTAAAAAATGGTTAGACTCTTGAAATCTTGTTTGCATGGGATGTGTATTTTGTTTGGGGTGCTCTTCTTCGATGTCAGAAGTCTCATACTCTGTTGAGGTCTCTAAAGTTTCTTGTGTGGTAGTAGTGGACTTGGTTCTTTTAAAGTGATATTTATAAATATTACCATCTTTAAAGTCTTTTTTATCCCTTTGATATTGAGGGACCTGAAAGAGAGAAAATACAAAAAATATCTTTAAAACTTTAGAGACCTCAACAGAGTATGAGACTTCTGACATCGAAGAAGAGCACCCCAAACAAAATACACATCACATGTAAACAAGATTTCAAGAGTCTAACCATTTTTTAGAAGCAACAGGGCCTCATACCCCCTACAGGGGAAGAGGAAGACCAGGAGGGGACAAAAGAGTTCAAGGAAGAAACAGGGTGGAATGGCAAACCAGGAGATACAAGAGCAGGAGACGGTACTGAGACACACAGATATGACTGCTATTACAAATGTATCTGACCAAAGTCAAATTATTAATCTTTCAGACTTTAAATTACAACCCAAACACACCAGTGTTCTACTTAAGGGATTATCATTTTCTCCTACTGGCCAGTTCGATATATTCGAATGGGTCAAGGATCTAAATCTCTTCGCAAGAAAATTGCTCTTACACAAAATGTTTAAGCGAAGAGATGACAAGATCTCTGCAGATTTAGACCTTGAACCCATGGACCTACTAAGCAGACAAAATCTTGATACCCTTATAGAACTCATGGCGATATCAGATACACCACTAGGTGAGGGCCCTTTTACATCATTGAGACCTAAATCTAAATTTATGCTCTCCCTTGATTTAAGCTCTAGAGTTGCTGTATTTGTAAACCTGGTTACAAAGGATCTTGAAATCCTTAACAAATCTTCATGTAACCAGATTGACAATTTGAGCAAAGATGAAAGACTCGCACTCAATGAGCTTAAAGAGAATAAATCTATAACCATCAAACCCTCGGACAAAGGGGGTAATGTGGTTATTCTCAATAGCAAGGACTATCTGATTGAAAATGAACGCTTACTATCAGATAGGACCTGCTATACAGTGCTCAGTACTGATCCCACTACCAACTTTAACTCAGAACTCACTGAGATACTTACCAATGCCTGGATAGATAAAGTGATCTCAGAAAAAGAAAAGGAGTTTATCTTGATCAAACACCCTAAAATTGCTACTCTATATAGCTTACCCAAGATACACAAGGGTAAGGTACCACCGCCAGGACGACCCATCATTTGTGGCATAGGGAGTTTGACAGAAAATGCCAGTGACTATGTTGATTGTATTTTATGACCCTTCGTTATAGCCCTTCCCTCCTATCACAGAGACACAAAGGATATACTGTGTAAGATAGAAGACATCAATGTCACCACAGATACCATCTTGGTGTCTCTGGACGTGGAAGGGCTATACACTAGCATACCACACAAAACAGGGTTGTTAGCCGTATCCTATTTCCTCAGCACCCGAGGTACTAACATGGGGTGTCACAATGAGTTTGTTTTAAAGTTACTCCAATTTGTACTTACCAGGAATTATTTTTGGTTCAATGACAAGCTTTACCACCAAACCCAGGGAACAGCAATGGGAACTAAATGTGCCCCATCATATGCTAATCTGTACCTGGGCTGGTGGGAAGCGGAATTAGTTTTTTCCGACACTCTAGAACACTATACCAACCATATCCAACTTTGGTATAGGTTCATAGATGATATCATCCTACTTTGGAATGGTACACAAAAACTACTTCTGGAATTTATTACCATTCTAAATACGAATGTCAATAATTTAAAACTCACTTGTGATATCGGTCCGACAGAGATCAACTTCTTGGATCTGAAAATATCCATAAAGGAAAATGGTTATTTGACATCTACTACATTCAGAAAGGAAACAGCTACAAACAGCATATTGCGTGCTAATAGTCACCATCCCCCCAAACTCATTACTAATATCCCAGTGGGACAATTCCTTTGTATTCGGAGGAATTGCACCACAACCTCCGAATTTGAAATACAAGCAAACCTCATGAAGGACAGATTTTATACACGGGGTTACAGCAAGAACAATGTTAAAAGGGCTTACAAGAGGGCAAAAAACACCCCTAGAGAAAGCTTACTTAAGGATACCCCCAAAGATGTTTCAACTAATTGCATTAGGTTTATTGGTACCTATAACACCAAATGGCATTTAGCCAAAAGTATTTTCCAGACACATTGGCACATTCTTCAGTCTGATCCAGATCTCAGTGACATACTTAAATCTTACCCTGAACTCACATCTAGAAGGGCAAAAAACCTTAGAGATCAGTTCGTTAAGAGTCACTTTGTTAAGGAGAAAACAACCAGCACATGGTTACCAAGCAAACCAATAGGATGTTTTAGCTGCCATAATTGCAAGGCCTGTACATTTATCAAGAGCTCCAAAACCTTCCAGAATTGGAATGATACCAGGAGTTTTGATATCAGGCGCTACATAAGTTGCAAATCCGCAAGTATAATATACCTCATAACCTGTACTTGCCGCCAAAAGTACGTAGGCAAGACCAGACGTCCTTTTAGAATACGGGTTCTAGAACATCTAGGTAATATTCTATATCATCAAGACACACCGGTAGCTAGACACGTCTTGGAAAACCATCAGGAGGATAGCACAGTTTTATCCTTTACAGGCATAGACCAATTTTCCTTGGACCAAAGGAAGGGAGATTGGGATCAGGTATTGCTCCGTAAGGAATCAAGGTGGATTTACACTCTTGGGACACTTTTTCCCCAAGGGCTTAATGAGGGATTTGTGTTTTATCTCTTTATTTGAACACCCTGAACCAACTACAAATACCTGTATCAGTCATCACAGCCTGTAATGTTATATTGTGCAAGTTCTTTTATATGACCACTAGAGGCCCTCAGTGTACCAGTTTACTATTCACCTCACGCCCAATGTACTCACGCATGTTACGCATTTGTAACTACACAGTTCGTGACCAATCAGCTAGCCCCGTTTTCCCTTCAAATAGCAGGGATAGGGGAGTGCTCTAATCAGCCTAAGAAGAAGCTTGACCGTTTGAAACGTACGTTGGCAACCTCAGAACGTACTGACGTCATTCGTGACGCGTCCCGAGACTTCCGGGTTCGTCACTTCCGGTTACTCACTGTCTCCAAACACTGAGAAGGTTTCCGGTTCTACAGACTCTCATGGTCTGTATTTTATGCGCCTCAGGGGGGTAGAGTATAGGCTATCTGCAATTTTACGCTAAAGGTCTGTGCTGCATACATATAATTACATCACCTATTGTTCTCCAATGCCCTGTGCCCTAGTACACCTCACAACTTCATGGTCAATAGACGCACAAGACATATCATTATCCACAGAATCAGCTGATGTGGTTACACTGCATGGGCACTATATACCAGTACCACTGCTTTCATTCATTGTACACGCATGATTTTTTAGAGTGTATTTTATCCTATGACAATCTGGATCGCAGAAGTCTGACGTCTACCAAGTGTGAGGGTATTTAACACCGGGCACAAGTCGTTGTCTGCTAAAACATCAGGGCAGATTATTATGCTGCCTTTTTGTTAGACTCGCAGCACTGGTTTATTAGAGTTGTTTATAGTCACAGACCATATAGACATATTAGACATGTATGCACTCTTCACTGTTTGAGACAGTTGGTTGTTGATAAGCAGCACTTACCCTTACAGTTCACATAGTCTATGCAAATAGGGCTCCGGGCAAAAGTCGTTGTCTGAAACACCTTGGCAGTGATTACTTACCTGCTATCTTGTTGGACTTGCAGCACTGGATTCATGTATAACATTATATATGGCTATGTTTTAATTGCATTATACTTTCTCTGAATTTTTGGTACATAATTACCTTTAATATTAGAGGATATCCAGAAAGCCTTTAACTGCATTTGACGTATTGCTCTATTGGCTCACCCCACTTTCATTGCATTTTAATTCGCCGCTTGATTAGGATTTATCATTTATTTAGGACATTTATTTTATTTGACAGGCAGCCCCTACCACTTTACATAGATCATAGGTTTGCACTATTGCAGCAGTTACACATGTCTTTTATCAGCTGCTCTGCATAGATCATAGGCGTGCACATATATGCTTCTGCCATACAATTGCCTGGTCTCTTGTATATGCTGCTAGTTATCATTTGCACTTATCCTATGTCGTCATAGGGTTCATATACCCAAGTGGTTTAATCATTTATATGGTCTGTTACATCTACACTCAGTGTTTGTGTGTTCCTCACTGTTGAAATAACACCTTCATTTAGGTCAATTGTAACACCAGTACACTGGCGACACACTTTATTGCAATGTGGCCAGTACCGCAAGCCGGGAGATTTCCCGGCTTGCAAGTGGCAGCCCCTCGGCGTGCCGCGCGTCTCCGATGCGCGGTCACGCGTCATCGGGTGCCTGCGCCCCCTGCACGCACGTCCAGGGCTCCCCGAGGGAGCCCTGGTGTCCCGCGATGTGGGGGACGGCGGCAGGGGGTTCCGGGGGACCCGGCGGACCCGGAGAGGAGAGGAGGAAGCCGCGATCGGCGGGCCTCTCCTCCGCTGCTTCGGCGCGCGCCCGGCACCCTCCGGCACGCGCCAGGTAACTGCTGCGGCCGAGAACGGGCAAATGCTCGAATAAACTCGGCCGCAGCAGTACCTCATTAGAAACATTGATTTATTCCCACTCAATTTGTTTCTATTCTTGATCAATCCAGAGTACACCCAGTACTCGACATAGGATTGTTATGCGTGTGTCCTTTAGTGGATTTTAACCCCCATTCTTTTAAAGTTGACGATCAATAAAATGTATTTGAACTCATTTTATACAACATTCAGCATCTGGGAATTGAGTGCCTAATTGGGTTTCTATTTTTCTTTTGTTTGTACCTTTGATATACCCTTACCCAAGGCACCACTCCCACAATATCATTTCCTAATCACATTGCTGTAGCAGGGTACTTCACTACTATATAATTTAGTAGTGTCGCCAGTTGTATATACAGTATATCCCGTCAGACATCCCTCCAAATAAATTAGGGAGTCATACCGGTGCTGAAAAAGGAGCACGTCTGAGTTACCCAGCTGGGGTATATGCTGATGGCTATGCAGTTAGTTCCATACCACACTTCCTAAAATGATTTCCATACCCACTATACAGAGTTGATAAGCCTAAGGCACCAGCCAAATGACTGGAATGGTGCCAGACCAAACAGAACTAGAACCCACAACTACTGCTTGTCTAGACCATAACTGTAGCAGCGTGAGCTAAACTAGCTAATCGGTAGCATCACTGTTACATCCTATTTTTTAGCCGATCACTGCTCACTCCTCCTGGTCTTCAACCTGCAGCCTACATACTGTATGCTGCAAGATGACCCTCTCACTCTGTTCTCTGCAATCATCACTGGTCATAAAATCATTGCACCTCTACTCTTTTCTCTGTACCGTATCAGCACAATAACTACCTCTGTGAGGCCTGTGTCTCTACATAGCTTCCATTAGTGCTACGGCTGCATATTGTATCTCAAACAGAAAACATCCATTTTGGTTTCTTTTTTATTTTTGAGCATCTCACGTGTTGCTCATTTATGTCTCTGTGAACTGAACGGATGTATTAACAGATCTTGACAAAACAGATAAAGGCTGGAGAATATGTGTATACATTTGAGGCAATTCTATTCTTATATTTAAAAATCTAAAGCAAAAATATTCTGTAGTGACATTATGCAAATTGCTATAGTACATGTATATTCCCAACACAGTATACCATACAATAAACATTTTTTATTTATGCTAATAAAATAAAATGTCAATCATTTTATAAATATAATCAAAGTATATATAGCAGTTTTATTAAGTTAATGGTTAACGTAAATAAAACATAACCAAATTAAGTATAATACCGGGGGAATTTAACATTATTTTGTGTAAGCAGTATTTAAATTTTCCTGCACATAAATAAAATTATTTTGCAAACTGTGCAGTGTGCACATTACAATCTTTAGTCATTTTTGTTATTTTCAGAAATCAAATGCAAAGCTAAAACATTTCTTTCAATTATTTTCCCAGTATAATATTTGCACAGCAATGAGAATTATATTTTAATAAATAGTCAATAAAAAAAAAAATCATAGAATCATCAAACATGCTTTTCTATGCTCCATTTAGTTCAAAATCACCTTACAAGTTTTTCTGCATAGACCAGTGGTAGGCATTAGGAATGGACGGAACAGTCCAATTCCGTTTCTCGGAATTCCGCCAATTGTTTTGACAAAATCCGTAACACTAACTAAAATTTGTTTGCTAATTGGATACTAAAAAATTAGGACGGATTCATTCAAATCCATCATAGAATACAATCCAGACGGTTTGTTAAAAAAGAAGGAGAGAGAGAAACCTTCAATTTAGTTGTGTCTCCAGTTGTATAGTTGTATACTGTACATCCTCTCAAACTTCCTTCCAAATAAATTAGGGAGCCATGCCCGTGCTAAAAAAAGGAGCACGCCTGAGGTACCTGACTGGAAGATATGCTAATGCCTATGCGAAGATATTTGAAAGGGTAACATTCCACACTTCCTAAAATGATTTCAATACCCACTATATGGAGTTGATAATCCTAAGGCACCAACCAAATGATTGGAATGGTGTGTGACTAAACAAGACTAGAATGCACAACCAGTGCTTTTCTAAGCCACAGCTCTATCAGTGTGAGCTTCAGTAAAACAACTGATGAGTAGTTGCACGAACGCATGCCTGGTGTTGACAAAGATACAATACACACTTGTTTGCGTGTCTCCTACAGGTCCCCAAACCTGCCTCATTCATGCCATTGTCGCTTTGCAGCTGCTCACTCGTGTAGCTATTAGCATATCTCGCAGATATCTCAGGTGTGCTCCACAAGGATCATTAAACTGTCAACCAGGAAATGGAAGTGGTCTGCTTTTTAAGGAAGCAAGGGGAAGGGAGCCACTACAGGTTTTGCACTCATTGTGGTGCTACATGCAAAATACAGATGCAGCGGCCATTATTTTAACAAATCACGGCACCATTTTCATGTGCGCTGCTGTACTCCACACGGCATGAACGCAACCAATCACCCTAGGAACATGTGTTTGTCGCGGTTGATTTGTTTAAATGTCATGGATTGTGTGCAATTAAATGCAATGAAATGAATGAATTGTAATGTGTACAGTACTGTGCTACGGTGCTACTGTGTCAATTTCAGGTGTTTAAAAGCCACAACACTAAAATGCCATTTTATGCACTCGCGTCTTAAGGCAGTCAGTGTGTGTGGGGGTGTGGGTGGGTCAGTCAGTGTGTGGGGGGTGTGGGTGGGTCGGTCAGTGTGTGGGGGAGGTGTGGGTGGGTCAGTCAGTGTATGGGGGGGTGTGGGTGGGTCAGTCAGTATGTGGGGGCGGTGTGGGTGGGTCAGTCCATGTGTGGGGGGGTGTGGGGGGGTTAGTCAGTGTGTGGGGGGGTGTGGGTGGGTCAGTCAGTGTGTGTGGGGGGTGTGGGTGGGTCAGTCAGTGTGTGGGGGGTGTAGGTGGGTCAGTCAGTGTGTGGGGGGGTGTGGGTGGGTCAGTCAGTGTGTGGGGGTCAGTCAGTGTGTGGGTGTGTGTGGGATGGTCAGTCAGTGTGTGGGGGTGTGGGTGGGTCAGTCAGTGTGTGGCGTGTGTGGGTGGGTCAGTCAGTGTGTGGGGGGTGTGTGGGTGGGTCAGTCAGTGTGTGGGGGTGTGGGTGGGTGAGTCAGTGTGTGGGGGGTGTGGGGGGTGAGTCAGTGAGTGGGAGGGTTTGGGTGGGTGAGTCAGTGTGTGGGGGGGTGTGGGTGGCTGAGTCAGTGTGTGGGGGGGTGTGGGTGGGTGAGTCAGTGTGTGGGGGTGTGTGGGTGGGTGAGTCAGTGTGTTGGAGGGTGTGGGGGGGTGAGTCAGTGTGTGGGGGTGTGTGGGTGGGTGAGTCAGTGTGTGTGAGTCAGTGTGTGGGGGGGTGTGGGGGGGTGAGTCAGTGTGTGGGGGGGTGTGGGTGGGTGAGTCAGTGTGTGGGGGGATGTGGGTTGGTCAGTCAGTGTGTGGGGGTGTGTGGGTGGGTCAGTCAGTGTGTGGGGGGGGTGTGGGGGGATCAGTCAGTGTGTGGGGGGGTGTGGGTGGGTCAGTCAGTGTGTGGGAGGGTGTGGGTGGTCAGTCAGTGTGTGGGGGGTGTGGGTGGGTCAGTCTGTGTGTGGGGGGTGTGGGTGAGTCAGTGTGTGGGGGGGTGTGGGTGGGTCAGTCAGTGTGTGTCAGTCAGTGTGTGGGGGGGTGGGTGGGTCAGTCAGTGTGTGGGGAGGTGTGGGGGGGTCAGTCAGTGTGTGGGGGTGTGTGGGGGGGTTAGTTAGTGTGTGGGGGGGAGTGAGGGGGGTCAGTCAGTGTGTGGGGGTGTGTGGGTGGGTCAGTCAGTGTGTGGGGGGGGGGTGGGTGGGTCAGTCAGTGTGTGGGGGGGTGTGGGTGTGTCAGTCAGTGTGTGGGGGGGTGTAGGTGGGTCAGTCAGTGTTTGGGGGGGTCAGTCAGTGTGTGGGTGGGTCAGTCAGTGTGTATGTGTCAAGTTGCAGCCAGGGGCGGGGGTGAAACATTGCGCACCACCTCTTCCCCCCCCCCCCCTTACGCAAATTCTGAGCGCACTCGCGCGCGCACACACACAGACACACACACAGACACACACACAGACACACACACACAGACACAGACACACACACAGACACACACACACACACACCCCGCACGCAATCTACGCACACACATCCCGCACGCAATTTGCGCACACACACCCCCCGCGGGGTACATGCGCCCGGCACGGGCATGAGTGACCAAGGCCCTTTGCCGTGCGGGTCGTACCCTGGTTTGCGCCGTGTGCCACCGCTTCCTGCAGGCACAAGGGGCCCGCGAACGCCCGCGGCAGTGGAAGGCTGAATGGCGCTGTGAGGAGAGCGTGTGGGTGGGATGACGCCGCTGCCAGCCGCTTCTGCACATGTGTGGCGTCCGTCAGCGGCGCCATCACAAGTGCGCATGCGCGGCATGTCAGCGGTCGTGGAACATTTGGGCCGTTAGGAGCGGCGGCGCGCCGCATATGTCAGCAGCCGGGTGTGTGGGGGGGGGGTGTGTGGGGGGGTGCGGCGGAGATTAGGAGCGGCGCCGGCGGCTGAGGGGACAGGGGACGTGTGAGCGGAGCGGCGTCCATTAGGTAACGTCACTTCCGTTTCACATTTTGCCCCCCATCTATCCAGTTTTGCTCTATCAGGACTTGGTACCACGAAAGAAGTTTCACTTCAAAAAGTGGGGTAGCTATTCTTATTAGAAAATACATTCCCATCCAGACCCAGAGGATTGACAGAGATCCAGAATGGAGATATACAGTATAATATTGCAAGGCTTGCTCTCGCGTGTAGCCGTCACCATGATTAATATTTTCACCTCCAATGAGAATCAAGGGAATTCTTGAAGAGGACACTGGCCTGATGGAGATGTTCTCTCTGACTCCCTTAATCCAAGCCGGAGACGGACACGGTCCCAGAACTGGGGAGACTTTCCACTCTCATACAATATTTAAAAATGCAAAACAATTCAGACTAATAATGAAAGAATATTCCTTGATTAATGCATGGCAATCCACAAATCAAGGCCACAGAGATTACTCATTTGTCTCGCAGTCACATACCTCATACTCCAGTATAGATAACATCTTGGTTTCGCAAGATATTCTGCAGGGAGTCTCCCAAACATTGATAGAGCCTATCACATGGTCAGACCATGCCCAAGCCATGTCCCAGTTTCACTGACACTTGGTACCCCCTTTGTTCAATCGAGAGGTGACCAATAGAGTCTTAATGATTCCCCTTTGAACTCTCCAGAAGTAAAGGAGAAAATGAAAAAAGAGCTGGAGGACTATTTTAATATGAACAAAGGCACCTCTCTATGGGAAGAGAACAAAGCAACCATTAGCGGTGCTATTATATCTATAGCCTCCAATGAGAAGCAACAATGTTATCTTGCATGTCACCCCAGCCAAATCTTATTGCTGGGTAGATACTCTATACAATCCGCACTTACAGGACAGATCTCGCTTTCAGCTCTTTTTTGGATAAATAAGAATAAAGATAAAAAGGTGAACAAGCAAAGTTACCCTGCGGTAATTTACTTCACTCTGAGTATCTGATACTCTGCAAAATCCAAATATAGATTGATTGAAACCCCTCTAGAATGGTACCAATATTTGACAACACAGTATTTCCCCCTAAGATGGCTTCTAAATCATTATGATATTTGGAAGGGAAATTTGGGATTTTGGCAACTTGGTTTCAAAGGGACTAGTTACTAAATTTGACAATTTATGTCTAAAATAAGCACTCCCAAAAAGTGAACTTTTTTGATTCGTCCATATTAGAAATGTTCTTCTCCACACCTACCTGATAATGGTCTTCCCTTCCTCCACTAGTTTAGAGATCCTGTGTAGGAACAGGAAATACCAGAAATGCAATCACTGAGTGAATTTTTTGGCTGATTTGGATCCACATCCGATCAGCCGTTTCTTTGATCTGTGAATTTAAGTGGATCAATCTCAAAAAGGGCGATTCAAGTTTTGCAGATTTCTTATTATTATTGGAAATACACTCTGTGGATTCAGCAACCCGTTGACGGATATTTAAGGATTCACCAATGAGTTTCTGAACCCGCAAATTGGATTCTACAAATCTGTCAATGGATTGTATACCATGG
This sequence comes from Ascaphus truei, assembly GCF_040206685.1. Classification (NCBI taxonomy): domain Eukaryota; kingdom Metazoa; phylum Chordata; class Amphibia; order Anura; family Ascaphidae; genus Ascaphus; species Ascaphus truei. The sequence continues at coordinate 342,257,055 of NC_134484.1, forward strand.
TATTTTATAATGAATCCGCATATATTAAAACCGCCAAATCGGTTTGTGTCTTTTACGCTGTGAAAATGATTGTGGGGGATAAATTCGAGAAAATCTATCAAATCTACCGATCGCCACTATATATCAAGACCTGGAAACCTGGTCCCCCCTTCCAGTTCATGACTATAAGAGGAAGTGGTAGAGGGATCTCCAAGTGGAAATAGCCCAGGAGGACTGGGAAGATATCTGTGAGACAACCTCAAAATTATCAATATGTACGGTCACCAACGAGAATATTTATCAATTCCCTTTAGGTGGAAACCAACACCTGCAAGGTTGCATAACATTTTCCTGGGCCTCACCCACTTATGATGTGGCCTAATGGGGGCCTGTACCATACGTGATTTTTCTGCACCAAGATTCAGGGATACTGAAGGATGGTCTGGAGGCAAAAAGAGGAGATGGTTGGGATTGCTCTGCCACTGGACACGGTTATCTTCTTTCTGGCCAAACCGGTTGAAAATGTAAATTCTTCAACTCGTAAATTGTTCTATCACATACCACATGATATCCCCCCCCTCCAAAGGAGAACGTTAGCTCAATGAATCAGCAAGGTTACGGTGTTAGGATACCGGTGCCTCTGCACCGTCCGCGCAACCCTCGGACTACCCAGGAAGCACAGTGGAACTTTCCCCTACCTGCTGCCACTCCCGCGGGCCGTCCCTCGGCCGCTCCGCCGCTCCTCCTCTTTCTCGGCGGGAGAGGCAGTCCTTCCGTCCCACGTGTGCGCCTCCCTCCGGCACAGGCCGTGTGTACGCCCTGCTTACAGTGCACGCCCCTGCACCCGTCCCTTATCCTCCACTCCTGCTGTGAGGCTCCGCCTCCCTACACCGCACGGACACTTCCTGAGTTCTATTGTGCTCACCTGTGCACCTTCAGCTGCACCTATCCTGAGGCGCTTCCTTAGTCCTCTTGTTCCACCCCCCACAGCTGATTGGTCTCTCATACCTTATTAGGCATCCCTGTTCCCTCACTCATCGCTCGACATACTCTCTGCATTGAGCTAATGTGCTATTCTCTCAGTGATTCCACAGATTCAGACACAGCTTGTACAACTACCCTCTTTGGCTCTCGACCTCAGTACTCCTCGGACTTCGTATTCTCTGGCACCCCTCGATCACGGCTTGGACCCCGACTCTTCTCCTCTATCCGCTCCCTGACCTCTGCAAGGCTTCGACGATTCTACTCCAATACCCGGTAACCGCAAGTATTTTCTATGTTACCTATCTCAGGCCTGGCAACGCTTTACTCCACACTCCGGACGCGCTCCCTTTGCTGTGGGTGCGTGTATCCTTTCTAACCCCTTCAGCACAGGGGACAGGTCTGGTCTGCGGGCAGCACCGGTGTAACATACGGTAATGAAAAAACGTACATCCCTATTGAAACAAAGAGACAAAGATTTTTTCAAAATGTGGGATCCATGGATTGAAGGATAATCCCATCATGCTGCTTTCAGGGATTAGAACCTCTGAACAAGTAACCCAGGGAGCCAGGCTGAGCTCGATAGAAAACAAATCTATTCATTTTAACGTAGGCGCAAAGGAACAGTTGTGCGAGAGTGGTGTACATTGAGATTAAGAAATTAAAAAGTGTATGGTCTTGTGGTTTACTTACTCAACTCCCCCTCCCTTTCCCCCTTCTCTGTTCCACTCCCCTCCCCCCCCAAAAAATAGACATACAAAATAAAATACCATAATATTTATGAGAAAGCTCTCATTTCCAGATTTGACAAAATAATAAATTATGGGCCTCATGCAGTAAGCCCCGATAAGGCTTTTTCGGCATTTTATAGCCGTTTTTTGCCCTCCTGATTCAGTAAGCCCCGATAAGTGGGAATTATCGGCAACTTTTCTTGCGAAAAAATTTTTTTCGCCACCCGGCTGCCGATAAGCCACTTATCGGGACTTTTTTTTCCCGCCTGAATTCAGTAAGCCCCGATCAGCTTTTTGGTGCTGATCGGCAGGCCAGATTGGAGATTTTATGGCCAATCCAGCCCGCCAACTAAAGTTGGCAACTTGCTGAAGGAGAAGCATCGGCAAGGGCGACACTTAGGAAAAATCAGCCCTTTTTCCTGCCTGTGATTGATGCCGGGGGTCTCCGGAGCTGATACCCGCACCGGAGCCCCCCGGCATGCATCCGAGGCAGGAAAAAGGCATTTAAAAGCCACTTCATTACCTTAGCGGCTAACCGCTAAGGCAATGAAGGGGTTAACCCACCGTGCCAGCGTTATTGTGGGTAGCGGGGATGGGTGAGGGGGGTATTTGGCCCTGGGTGTGAGTTTAGGACTTGCGGGGGGGATGCGGGGGCACTTAACCCCTTCACGACCGTAGCGGTTAATACCGCTACGGTCCTGAAGGGGTTAAGGCCTCCCGCTACCCACCCGCAAGCCCTAAACTACCACCGTTGGGGCTAATACCCCTTTCACCCACCCCCACTAGCCACAATATTAAAAAAATACACACCCCAGCCCCACAATAACTACATAAATAAATAATTATATTATATATATATATATATATATATATATATACCCAACAACACCTATACCCCCCTAACATACTGTATAGTAATTGGTACAATGACTATTATCCACAAAAGGATAATAGTGCAGTTGTCCATTTACAATACATACACAACAATAAAGACTTTAAATACATATAGCACTCACCCATGTCCCACTGCCACGATGAAGGCCATCCTCATCTTAATCCTGCCCATGCCCCATCCGCTTCTGCAAAACAAACACAAGAATTACAACATCCAAATTAATGTCCCCTAACCCCTTAATCACCATAGCGGTTATTAACCGCTACAGTTATTAAGGGGTTAAGCCACCATCACCCACATACCCTCCCCCACAAAGCCCCCCAACCACCCTCACCCAATACCCACAGGGGAGTCCTACCAAATACCCTTGGGCCTAATACCCCCTCCCCCAGCACATACAGTACAATAATGTGCCAAATAACTATTATCCACATAGGGATAATACATTATTTGGCCATTATTAAACACATTCAATAACGTTAAAATGTAAATAAAATTGTACTAACCTCATCAATAAGAAGTCTCCGTCGCCAGCATCATCCTTGGGGTCCGTTGCCAACATTAGAAATAGCCACAACATTTCAATATCATTAACATAACACTGAACCCCTTAATCACCTTATCGGGTACTAACCTGAAAGGTAATTAAGGGGTGAAGCCATCCTGCAATGCCTACAACAGTTATGCATAACATCTTCAGTGAAATAAAAACCAATTGCCTAACCAAATTCCATTTAATCATTCAATCTGTAGGCTCACATACCTCATAAAACATTGCATTTACAGTGTATACATGTAGCATAACATGTAAACTGCATGTACACGCTGCAAATCAATGTTAACAATACAATAATGCCACTCAAATCGCCATACATCACAAGAAGTATATTATTTAATACAATAAACTCACCATCAATGAATTACCACACATCAATTACATCCCTAAACAATTAAAATACCATCCATACCAATTACACAATGAACTAAAGCTATCCTAACAGAGAACCACTTCAAAACATAGAAAAAAGTACACCAACAAATACAATATACTAAAGCAAGGCTTTCCATATCCTATTGTACGGCCTGGAAGCCCAAAACTTACATCTGTCTAAAAATAAAATACATTTAGCACACATCAATGCATAGCCACAATGATTAACAATACAGAATTAGAAGCTTTAACAACACTATCATTTCTTACCCTGTATATATATCTGTACACATACATACAGACATACATACAGTGGGAAGAAATGATATGCATTATAAAAAATGAAAACATGAAAAAGCAACACAAAAAACAGTTACATTAAGTACATTTCTTTATTTAACTTACCATTACTTGCCCCCACCGACTCCCGTTGATCAGCTTACTCACGAACCAATCCACGACACCATCCACGACACCATCCAGGAACAAATCCACGACACCATCCAGGAACAAATCCACGACACCATCCAGGAACAAATCCACGACACCATCCAGGAACCAATCCAAGAACAAGTGCAGGAACCAATCCAGGAAGCAAGCCACGAAGAAATCCAAGAAACAATCCACGACACGATCCAGGAACAGGAACCCATAAAAGAAAAGAAAAAAACAAATTAAACATTAAAATAATAAAACATGACAATCAAGGGTTGTACTAGTTTTATTCTTAGTGAATCTGTATTACAATACCTTGTTCCGGGGTCTTCTTGACATCCGGTGCCACGCCCTGGTCTTCAATCTTCAGGAGGAGGTCCGTCCTCCTCGGCATCTGCCTTCAAAATGAGACGACATAGGCTTTTATAGGCCTATGACGTCACATTTGTCGTCATATGGTTCCCACGGCCCTGATTGGGCCGTGAAAACCATGTGTTTTGGCCGATGTAAAAAAATTGATGACGTCACTTAAAGGCAATGCCAGCACAGCCAATCAGAATGGCTTTGCTGCTATTGCCTTTAAGAAAACGTCATGAAATGACACATGGCCGGACTCACATGGTACTTGAACCAATCAGAGTAGGGATGGAGTTCCCACGCTCTGATTGGCTGGCTTACCATGTGAGTCCGGCCATGTGTCATTTCATGACGTTTTCTTAAAGGCAATAGCAGCAAAGCCATTCTGATTGGCTGTGCTGGCATTGCCTTTAAGTGACGTCATCAATTTTTTTACATCGGCCAAAACACATGGTTTTCACGGCCCAATCAGGGCCGTGGGAACCATATGACGACAAATGTGACGTCATAGGCCTATAAAAGCCTATGTCGTCTCATTTTGAAGGCAGATGCCGAGGAGGACGGACCTCCTCCTGAAGATTGAAGACCAGGGCGTGGCACCAGATGTCAAGAAGACCCCGGAACAAGGTATTGTAATACAGATTCACTAAGAATAAAACTAGTACAACCCTTGATTGTCATGTTTTATTATTTTAATGTTTAATTTGTTTTTTTCTTTTCTTTTATGGGTTCCTGTTCCTGGATCGTGTCGTGGATTGTTTCTTGGATTTCTTCGTGGCTTGCTTCCTGGATTGGTTCCTGCACTTGTTCTTGGATTTGTTCCTGGATGGTGTCGTGGATTTGTTCCTGGATGGTGTCGTGGATTTGTTCCTGGATGGTGTCGTGGATGGTGTCGTGGATTGGTTCGTGAGTAAGCTGATCAACGGGAGTCGGTGGGGGCAAGTAATGGTAAGTTAAATAAAGAAATGTACTTAATGTAACTGTTTTTTGTGTTGCTTTTTCATGTTTTCATTTTTTATAATGCATATCATTTCTTCCCACTGTATGTATGTCTGTATGTATGTGTACAGATATATATACAGGGTAAGAAATGATAGTGTTGTTAAAGCTTCTAATTCTGTATTGTTAATCATTGTGGCTATGCATTGATGTGTGCTAAATGTATTTTATTTTTAGACAGATGTAAGTTTTGGGCTTCCAGGCCGTACAATAGGATATGGAAAGCCTTGCTTTAGTATATTGTATTTGTTGGTGTACTTTTTTCTATGTTTTGAAGTGGTTCTCTGTTAGGATAGCTTTAGTTCATTGTGTAATTGGTATGGATGGTATTTTAATTGTTTAGGGATGTAATTGCTGTGTGGTAATTCATTGATGGTGAGTTTATTGTATTAAATAATATACTTCTTGTGATGTATGGCGATTTGAGTGGCATTATTGTATTGTTAACATTGATTTGCAGCGTGTACATGCAGTTTACATGTTATGCTACATGTATACACTGTAAATGCAATGTTTTATGAGGCATGTGAGCCTACAGATTGAATGATTAAATGGAATTTGGTTAGGCAATTGGTTTTTATTTCACTGAAGATGTTATGCATAACTGTTGTAGGCATTGCAGGATGGCTTCACCCCTTAATTACCTTTCAGGTTAGTACCCGATAAGGTGATTAAGGGGTTCAGTGTTATGTTAATGATATTGAAATGTTGTGGCTATTTCTAATGTTGGCAACGGACCCCAAGGATGATGCTGGCGACGGAGACTTCTTATTGATGAGGTTAGTACAATTTTATTTACATTTTAACGTTATTGAATGTGTTTAATAATGGCCAAATAATGTATTATCCCTATGTGGATAATAGTTATTTGGCACATTATTGTACTGTATGTGCTGGGGGAGGGGGTATTAGGCCCAAGGGTATTTGGTAGGACTCCCCTGTGGGTATTGGGTGAGGGTGGTTGGGGGGCTTTGTGGGGGAGGGTATGTGGGTGATGGTGGCTTAACCCCTTAATAACTGTAGCGGTTAATAACCGCTATGGTGATTAAGGGGTTAGGGGACATTAATTTGGATGTTGTAATTCTTGTGTTTGTTTTGCAGAAGCGGATGGGGCATGGGCAGGATGAAGATGAGGATGGCCTTCATCGTGGCAGTGGGACATGGGTGAGTGCTATATGTATTTAAAGTCTTTATTGTTGTGTAAGTATTGTAAATGGACAACTGCACTATTATCCTTTTGTGGATAATAGTCATTCTGCCCATTACTATACTGTATGTTGTGTATTGCTGCTATGTTTATTGGGGGCATTTGTCCCCAATAAACATGCTACTATGCATTAACCCCTTCATTGCCTTAGCGGCTATCCGCTATCGTAATGAAGCAGCATTAATGTATTTTAATAATATTGTGCGGAAGCAGGAGGCCCCCTGAGCTGAAGCGCATTTATTTGTGGCTCAGAGACCCCCTGCCTCCCGAGTTACAGGCCCCGGTTTGGGCCATCGGTTACAGTGTGGACGCCATGTTTATTGCGGGGACGCTATAAACATGGCGGCGACACTGCCACCCGATGACACATACCGGGGCCTGTAACTCGGGAAGCAGGGGGTCCCTGGTCCACAAAGCAATGCGGTTCAGCTCAGGGGACCCCCTGCTCACTGTACAGTATAATTAAAAAGACATTCATGCTGCTTCATTACCGTTGCACATAGCCGCCAAGGTAAGGAACGAGTCTTTATTGATGTGTGTGTGTTTTATTTATACTATACATGTGCAGAGGGTCTCCGGAGCAGAACAGCGTTGGTTTGAGGTCCGGGGACCCCCTGCCCCCCGAGATACAGGCCCCTTTATGGGGTGCCGGTATCCCTCTGGTTTGTTTACAGGCCGCGGTCACGTGATCGGGACCTTTAAACGCCGAGGGATACCGGCACCTCATAAAGGGACCTGTATCTCGGGGGGCAGGGGGTCCCCGGACCTCAAACCAACGCGGTTCAGCTCCGAAGACCCCCTGCACATGTAGAGTATAAATAAAAGTTGTTTTTAAATACTTTTTTTGGTGCCGAAGTTTGCGCTGAGAGAGCGGCTTGTCTCTCTCAGCTGCAAACATCTATCGGCACCAAAGGCTTATCGGGAGCCTTATCGGGAGCCAGGCTGTATCGCCACAGCTCATCGGCAGCTTTGCTTTCGCAGTGCTTCAGCAGGGATCGGAAGGATTCGGCCCTTACTGAATACTGCGAGGGCAAATCGCCCAAAAAATACATTTTCGCAATTCGTGCCGAAAATTTTGTATCGGGGCTTACTGCATGAGGCCCTATGTCTGCATGTTATGCAGCTGTAATGATGAGGTAAATATATACATAATCTACATACTGTTATGCAATGTCTATATACTGTACTATCATAAACTGGTGATATACATCTTGGGAAACAAATGTGTCAATTATGTATTGTTGTGATATTTTGTATGCTGCTCCTGCACCCCCCCCCCCGCTTTTTTACCCTTCCTCTGGGTAATAATAATAAAATTAGTATTATATATACTGTATATATAATGTCATATTTGACAATGATATATTTGTCACATGATATGTACTGTAATTCACAAAAGACAGATACCCATGAAAAGCTCAACTTGTGCTGAAAAAAACAATATAGTATTAGGTGATTTAGCCAAGTCTCCATTCCCTCCCTCACCTCTGATGCAGGAGCGGAGAAAGGAGAGGCTACGGCTGTATTGTGGTGGGTGCGGGTGTCGCCGGAGCACGAGCGGACCCGGCTGGTCAGCAGAGGAGAGTTGCGGCAGTGGGCACTGGAGCTCCGGAACATAGCGTCAGGCCAGCAAGGCGCAGGGAACCCATCTTGCTCCCTCGCACATGCGCAAGACATCGCCCATGCGCAGTACTAGTTGAATTGCGACGGCCATCTTACCATAAGCTCCGCAATGGAACTACATGTCCCAGCATGCTCTGGGTGGCGGAACACGTGATGCGCAGCAGCCAATAGGGCTCCCCTGAGGGGATATTGATACATTTGTCAAGCTTGGCACCGCACGCTGGTAGTTGGAGCCAGGACACAGAAGGGGAAGGTTGTTTCTGGGTGCTAGTGGCTCCCGGACTAGGCCCAGATTGCCCCATAGGTCCCAGTTAGACCAAAAATCACCTTGAGCTTGTGGATAGGGACATTTCCCCATAGCCATAGCAGTGTTAGGCAACCGTGTCAAGACACCATGCAGTGACTTGCGGCCTGTGGTCTGGGACCAGACCACCATCGCTTTAAGAGACTCTTTATGGTGAGACCCTCCAGCGGGAGTTCACCCCACGCAGAGATGGACGCCTTCGCAGACAGACTACGTAATTGGATCAGATGGATCCTAGTTGTTATTCGTCAGTGCCCGGGTACTGGAGTGCCTGGGCAGGTACCACACCTAAGTGCACCAATGGTCCACGCGGTAGCGCTACTCGCTAAACTTTGGGTGGGACTGACATTGGGAAAAGGACATCAGTGATATTAGTGCCAAACACCTTCTGTTCTTTGGGGGGACTCACCGGGTGTATTATGTTGTGTGTGTGTGATATATACTGTGTGGTAAAGGTTGCCGTATCCTATGTTAGAAAAACCATTGATATATATCATATGTGTGTGATTACTATTGGTATCGGTTACTGTGAGGGGGTTTATCCTGCTACGCTGGGATCCCTCGCAGGTGGAGGCACTGCTCTAAGGTGAACAAGAGATTACCCCAGGCTCCCAGTGGCAGAGGCTCAGGCCTTCTGGTAGCCAACAGGTAACGGCAGTACCGGTAGTTCCTTTAGTGATGGGGAAAAGGGGCTACAGTACTGTACATAGAAAGTCTTTCACAGGAATCATGTTTAAATAAATGCACAGAAATGTTTTAAACATTTTCTTGACCTGGCACTTAACAACTACAGTACTTTGGGCAGCAAAAAATGTAAAACATTGATTCCGAGAGACAAGAGCATATAACATTGTTATCGTTAATTTAGTGTTACAATTTATACTTTGATAAACACAGCAATGCAAAAATATTGTTTTTCCTGTACAGTAGACAATAATAGCATTTCTTCATAAACCTGGATTTTCAAGGTTTAAGAAGGACAAACCTCTATGAAGATAAATATGCATAATACACAACTTGATGTTGCTTCTAATGCAGTCTCAGTACTAGTGCTATAGATCTACAATATATTTCAGTAAAATAAGGTTTGAATTTCTTCCACGCTTCAAGGTTTTTGACAAGTGTTCTTTTTCAAACTAATGCATTTCCAAATGTGTGTATTGATTTAATATGTCTATAGTGAGTGAGTTTTATTTTGATTTGAGATGCTTAAAACTGATTTTTCCTTTAAGTGCTCTGTTTTCTTGTACCAAGATTCCTCAAACTTTGTAATAAATTAATGTACTCAAATGGGTGTAAAATCAAGACTTTTGATAAGTAGTAAAAAAGTGAAATACCTCAACACTTCATTGCATGTCGTGACCCCCGTGACCCCGGCTCCGACGCGGTTACCTAGTGGTGTCTATAGACTTCAATAGTTGTTTGAAATAACAACAGGGATGCTAGAGGGTAGGTACAGTAACCTAAACTCAATGTATTCTGAGGCTATTGCTTAAGTCTTGCAGGTTTTGTACAGTACTGTATTAGAAAAACACCAGTTGTATTTTAAGACACCCATGCACCTGCTCTTCTCTTTTAATACTAGAAAACGAAAGAAAGATATCAGACAGAGGCTCAGACACATCAAGCTGCGGTATCCTAAAAATGTAGTATTAGTGTCCAAAAAGTGCATTATTTTATTATGCACTACATCAATGTTGCACTGTTAAAAATAAATAACTTTTTATTTGAGCTGTTAAAAATATTGGATCCGATATGGATATTCAACACGTTCTGATATTTATCGGAACAGGATGAATGGCAAAAAGACTGCAAATAATTTATCACCTACAGTACTCCTGGCTGGCGTTAGCCCTTTCTTTTCTATGTACTGTTTATAATGGACAATATATGGCCATTACACACACAGGCAAAATATGGTAAACCAACCTGAAATAGATAATGAAATTGTATTGAAAATACATTACAGTACATAGTTACCCCTTAATATCTCACGGGTCAAATTGGTTATGGATTTCCATGACTGGATGATCACAAAGGTCTACACAGGTTTTAATATGAGCATAAAACTACAGTACCTACCCCCCTTGGCCACCTTAGTGGGTAGTAAATGATGAACTCCTCCCATCATCCCCAGGTATTGTTTGGTGCATACCATGTGATTCCTTCTCTTTAGGGTAACCTCACAGCATCAAAACAGGGAAGGAATCACATTTATTTTGAATGTTCTTGTTCCTCTTTTCTTTTTTAAATATGAGTATTTTATTTGTTAATGCCCCAAAACACTACTAGCCATATTTGGCTAATAGGGATATTGGACAAAAGTCTAGAAGGGGGTATGTTGGTTTAGGAGTATGTTAGGTGGTTTTTAGGAGGGGATAACTCCATCATTAACTTAACAGTTAGCCTCTACTTTTGTGAAGGCTGCCTGTATCCGGGCAATGTTTAAATGTCCCAGTCATGTGGGTTGTTACGCGGGAGTTTTACATTTGCAGTTGATACTGGCAGCCCCTACGGAGGTCTGTATTTTAGGAAACAGTGGTCCCTGGAGCTGAAATTAATGGGGGTTAATCTCTGAAGAACTCCTATACAACACTACTAATAAAGCATACAATCAGCGCTATACCTACGAAACAATATCTACTGTGACAGTAGTACATAATGTAAATGTGCAATAACCAACAACTAAAAATAAAATATAAATGTTGCTAGTGTATAACATATATAATTCCTGCAACAAATAATCAGTCCAAAATTGGGAATGGCAGCCTAGGGAACAAGAAAACAAGTCTTCCAACAACTTGTTATGCCAGATAGTGATATAGAGAGAACCAAGTCCCTGGAGCAGGAAAATCAATAATAATACCAGTCCCAATATAATAGCTTTGAACCAGTTCCTAATGGCAGATAGAGACTCCAAATAATTACTTCAAAGAGTTGGTAGTTCTTTGGGGAAAAGTAAAAGAGCAGACCATTGCACATTATTTTTCCACAGCATGGATCGCTGCACAGTACCAATGCCTACTTACAGCATAGAGGAGAATCAAGGGAATGGATATTTTCTTTTGACCAATCAGGCAGCTGAATCCTCGGATCCCATGTAGTCTCCAACATGTTATTTACCTATGGATAAACAAAAGATACATAACGTGGTACAATTTAAAAATGTATTGAAAGCGCAACACCAAAATGAAACACTTACAATGTGTCAGGTCTTTCTGTGTGATTAAAAGATACAGTCCACAGCCTGAGTCCATGGAGCACGCCATTTAGCAACTGGGATCGGCATCTCACTCCTGTCTCCTCGCGGCCGCAACTCAATTTGACTCCTTTCCCAATGACCTTTTAAAGGGTCAGGGTGACTAGAGAATCTTAATCTGTCTGTAGTGGACATGGAGGGGAGAATGATGGGAAATGGGACACCTGAAAAGTACATTAAATGATGGATTGGGCATTGATTGATTCTTAGTCCTTGCCTGTTGGAATGCCAGGAGGAATTTAAGGTGCAACGGATACTGAATTCCAGTAGATCCTGAGGCAGGCTACAGTATCTGGTCCATTGGAGAGGGTATGGTCCCGAGAAAAATTCCTGAATTTTTGGATCAATTCTAGGGATGTCCATGTCCTCTTTCTGGTTCAGATTTTCTTGGAGATTCTCATCTAAGCCAGCGTAGATTGCCCAGAGGTCGCACCTGAAGGGAGAGGTACTTTACTTTGAGGATTCCAAATGATCCACATCTGGTTTTGCCTTCTGATCCTGGTTTCTTCTAAAATATGCCCTCACTTGGCTGTTGTGGCCATCTTTGTTTCTGGAAGCCTCTTATTTAAGGCTGCACTTTCCACCGGAAGTTGATGAGCATGGTTCCTGTAATAGCCCCAGCTTTTTTGCTCCATATTTTCAGTCTTTTTACCTCTGGATTCCCTGTTGTGGACCTCAGGCTGTGACCCTAATGCTGCATCTATGCCACCTGTATTGATGGTTTGCCTATTACCCTGTATTAGGATAAGGAAGATGATCCCTGAGCCAGTGCTCTAGATATTAAATTAAGTCACAGGTGTATTTGTTTATAACAGTCAAAAAAAATTGTCAATACTATTGTCTGTCCAGGAAGTAGATAGTAGAATCTTGATGTGAGTAATACTATAATAAGCCATGTAATCCGTGGACTAATATATCAGGTAGGGGGAGGAGAAGGAAGGTGAGAGTGAAAGTTCCGAGAGACCCACAAAGTGAGCCACACAGTGCCGCTCCTCCCAGCCCCACTGCCCCCAAAGTCTCCTTTTGTCACACTAAGCAAAGCAAATGATGTAGAGGTATTACTCAAAGCTCCAGGAACCTGCTCTGTCTGCAGTATGAAGAAAGCCCTCCTGACGATGGCGTGCTGCAGCCCAAGGGTACGTACAAAAAAGAAAAACAAAAGTGCACACTGCCGTCTGGTAAAAAAGTAGCTGGACTAAAAATCCATGTGAAAAATATTTATTAAGGCAGTAAAAATAAGCACTGCATCACCACACAAAACCTCTAACGCGTTTCATGCCGTGCAGGCATTTCATCAGAGAGTGATTGAAGGCATGAAGGGGGAGTCCTTTTGTAGCAGTTTCAGTGCATCAATTAACTAAAGATTGATTGGAGGTGAGCAACCACCTCACCTGAAGCATAATATGCTCTTTGTGAATCTAAACACAAACCGCTACACTGTGACTCTCCCCTTTAATGCTCAATGTCTAAAACACACTATGTAACTAACCACATTGGTTAAAGATACAGTAAGTGTATAACAATATAGTGGCAAACTTAAATTGAGGATACATACTGTACATATTCAGACAAGTGAACACTTGCAACCCTTCGCCACAAAAAATACATTTTTATAAAAAATACCACTACACAAAAGGGGGAATTTAATTAAAATTAAAAACAAATACAATAACTATGGAGATCTATAAATGAATGTAAATAAATGCGTGAGCAGACTACAGTATATAACTGAGATATACTTATGAGAGATAATACATTTTATATTAAGAAGTAAATACATTTTTATAAAGACTACACATCAATTAATAAAATAGAGAGGTCAGTGGTGTCCAGGTGTCTTGGTATACTTGAAGGTCCAGCTGGTTGCAGCTTCCTGGGTCCTCTGTGTCTTGGAAAAGAGTTCTGGTCCCCTTGTGTCTTGCTTTCAATGCGCAGTCCTCCTGTGTATTCAAGACTCTCTCCTCACTTCAGCACCATTGTACTGAGGAAATCTCTATTCCTGTGTCTCACATGAGGCTTTTTCACAGAGCCGTGATTAGTCTAGGTGGAGACTGGCTAATTGAGTGGCTACAAAAAAACAGCTCAATGCTGGATTCAGAGCTCTGAGGCAGCTTTATCCAAAATAGGGATAAGTCCCTGTTACAGTCCTTTTGAATAATCATGTTATCATAACTAACAACCTCAATCCCTCATTCTCCTAAATTGCTGTCTATAAATTCCATAACTATTAGGAGATAATATACAAATATTTATAATAATATCCAAAATCTAACTACAAAACACAAACATATATGTTTGGGCAATATAGTGGAGGCCGCCTTCAGCCTCGTGCGGCCATTTCAGCGCGACTTCTAAAACCGCGGGCAGATGCGGCATGTTCCGGTATTTTTAGGCACAGCGGGCGTTTCATTGTATTAGCGCTATTAGCGCTGTCTCGCCATGAATGCGGCAAAGTGCGTGACATTTGGAAAACATCCCCGAAAAAAATTGGGGATGTAGGAGAATAAAAGGGGCCACAACAGTAAATCAAATAACCCCCATCATGATGACAGATGCATATGCAAGTGCTAATCGTGACATGATATCAAAGAACAAGAGAGTAAACAACATCCAAACGTATATAACAAATATCATAAATATATCTATTATCTATATATCAAGAAAAGGCAATACAAAAGTATTGCCTTTTCTTGATATATTGAAATCATCTGGCATTTAAGTTTCTTGATCTCTACATAAAGAAGTTGCCTCTTTTGGGGGTTATTAAGCATTTAAAAATTATAGGAAATACAATTGATCGACATTAGCGAGGAGTGTGTCAATTTATTTAATTGTTGTCCCAGTGACAGATCAAATGTCTCACATGGGGCGGGAGTCATCAGGTTGTTAGCGTAAAGTAGATTACTTGTAACTTTGTGTGTTTTACACCATCATTGAGGTACAGTTAAAAGTGTAATAGATGAAGCGAAGTTTTGTGCCCTGGGAGTAGGTGAGGGGGGTACAAAAAATGTTTGTCCAACCTTCTTGGTGGTAGGTGGACAACATGAACTACGTGGGTTAAGAGGAGCTCCCACAGCATTCCAAAATAAGGGCACTCTTATGCCACCACTCAGTTCTGGGAGAAGGGCATGTGCTATTGGGTGACCTCAATCCTGAGAGCCTACCTATGGGTGGGAGAATTCCTAGCTCGCTGGGGGTGTCAGCATGGTTCTGTGCCTGGGGAAAATTTGACAGGCACCTTGTGGGTGATGACAATAAATGAAAAAGAGAAACGCAATACTAAAACAAAAAGAGCTTCTCTGTGTAGCTTTAAATAAACGATATCTAGAATAACGTGTACAAGTGTTAATGTGAAAAGTTAAAGTGCAATAGAGTGCTAACCCCACTAAAACTCAAACCAAGATATACCTAGTTAGAGGTGGTGTGATGGTGATTAAGTGAACAATTGACTCACATCATGTCTGCAGGGATGTGGTCTGATCACGCGTGACTCTCTCTTAACAAATATAAGAAGAGTACATAGCATAATACAATTTAATGCACAAACATATGGATTTCAAAGGGGGGAAGGAAACACTCACATTCTCCCAAATGATTAATCGCAATGATTGCTTTAAGGGCACACTCTCGCCACTCTGGGACTGCCTCTGGAACTGGTAGAGTCTCGATGTAGGTCCCCGTCTGCCGCCTGGATACTTCGATCCATGATGTTCAAAGGCGGCCGTCGGCACTTCCGCGTCACTTGGTCGGATCTCCTCTATGGTTCCGGTGAGTAGATTCCTCTTTGTCTCGATGCTGGGGCTGGGTCTCCATTGTCTTTTGGCTGCTCCTGAACATTCACTGTGATAGAGTTGCTGGAATTTTGGATGTATTTCCACTGTAGATCCCTGAAAGGGGTCTAGAGATTTCAGGACTTAAGTAAGTCACAGCACTTCTACTATGTTCGGATTATGGTTATGTGCCTCCATACATTATAAACAGTTTAAAGAAGAAACCCTATCTCAAACAGATCTGCTTATCACTTAGTACATTTTAAATTGATTGCAGGATTCTCCTTTTCAGCAGTGTTGTTAGATCTCTGTATATTTGAAGCTGGTGGGTCCCTTGTACAATAGGGAACATCTCCCTAGACTTTCTTAGGATAGCCTCTACTATCTGGTAGTTGTGAAGCCATAAAGACACATCGCATGTTCGGGACAGTGGGTCTAGTAGCTAAGGCCCTATGGATCCTGTCAATGAGGAGTAGTTCCTTAGGTAGGTCTGGAATCGTATACAAAAAGAGAATCAACATATGCCTTTGATAATCATATTAATTATTCCTTGCTGCATGATCTTGCCTGTACACATGGAGACCTAAAATATTTTATGAAGACTTTCCTTTACATCTTTGCTGCTTTGTTTAATGAAGGTGGTTGAATACAAGTATGAAATTAATTAATTAAACACAAACCTACGCTTTTATTCTTCATTTCAAAATAGAAAGACAAAAGGGAATGTTTCCCTATTGTTCTAGCTTTTCTGAAATGGTTTCTCTCCTCTAAGATCTTAGTCTGGGTCTTAAAAATGATTACATTCCTCAGAGACTACTATAAGAGTTTCAAAATCAAAGATATTCCGTAATAAAGGTATATTTCACTAAGATTTTAGTTGGCAGACACCATGGTAAAGTAACTTTCAATTACTTGAGCTACACATAAAGTAATACACTGTAACCCCTAGATATCAACCATACTGTAAGTATTAAAATATTTGAAGTGAGTTTGCTACACTGGAGAGAAAATAACCACATTTGCATAAAAAATCAATCTTATCTAAATACTGCAGCTTTGAGAGAATAGATTTTGCATTCAAGGTATTACAAAAGAAAGCTAAAGCAAGCCTACAGTCTTCAGAACAATATTATATTTGGAACCCTATTGAGGTTACCGCATTGAAAATAGCTTACAAAGTTTCATGCAGATGTGTCCAGTCTAATAGACTACAATAAAAAGGGCATGGAATGTGGGTTCAATGAATCCACAGCGTGCTCACAGTGCCAAGCACTTCAGATTAGCAAGTGGCTTTAAACAGTGTGGTTTAAAAAATACTTTATTTTTTTTTTTTTATAACTTGTATTTTATTGTGAACAAATGCATGGTATACAGAGTGAACATTATATGCATGCACAATATAAAATAGCACATGTAATGTGGGCTTTGGATCACATATATGAGAATCGCACAACTTTTCGAGCCCTACTCGGTCGTGCGAGTGCAGGCGAACAAATAATAAATAATAATAATAATGAAGAAAAAAAAAAAGAAAAAAAAAAAGGGAGGGAAGGGTTGGGGGGGGGGTAGAAGGGAAAGGGGAGGAGGTAAAGGTGGTTGGTAGGGAAGGATATAACAAGGCTAGTTTTTCTTGAAGCATAGATGGCCCATGAGTTGTAAGGCTATAACTAGGGCTTTATTCAGCTTTAAGTAGTTGATCCCATTGTGTGTGTGGGGGTAGTTATTTTACTCTCCTGTAGGAGAACGCATTTCTTACTATTAAAGCCAAATTGTGTCACGCTCTACCCCAGGGATGTCTGTCTGTGCTAACCAAGGGGTCCAGACTTTTAGAAAGTTATCGCCAGTATCATTAACTAAACTTGTTAATTTTTCCATCTGGCAGATAAACCAAATACGATTCCGAATCTTTGGGATAATTGGAATATCGGGGCGTTTCCATAGTGCTGCAATCTCACACCGTGTGGCTATTGCAAAATGAGCAATTAATTTGTTATGTGACTTTGATAGATCCTTTAAAGGTCTGTTTAATAGAAACAGCCAAGGGTCAGGGGGAATAGAGAGGTCAAAAATCTTCTGAATCCAATTTCTAATTTTTTCCCAGATTTGGGTTATCAACGGGCAAGACCACAGCATATGTAACAGATCAGCTGTTCCTCCACATTGTTTGGGGCACAATGGGGAGGACCCTGGTATGTATTTCGATAATTTTAGTGGGGTGAGGTACCATCTCATAAGAACTTTATATGCGTTCTCCTTCAGTGTGGTGCATATGGAACTTTTGGCAGTGGCTAGAAATATGGAGTCCCAATCCTCATCATCTAGGGATTCCCCTAAATCTATCTCCCATTGGTTCTGGAATGAAGGTGTTTGCTGTTTAGATCTAGCAGATTCGACTACCTCTCCATAGATCGTAGATATAAGTCCCTTAGTGTCGGTTTCTGCCCGGCAGAGCTTTTCGAATTTCGTCAGGGGAGGGTACGGGGCAAATTTGTTATAGAATGTTCTAATCTGGAGGTATTTATAGAATTCTGAGTGGGGCAAATCTTTTTCTAATCGATATGGTCGAATGTTTTAATTTTCAGATTATATCCTTCCATATCCTTGATTCTATTGTATCCTTTTAGTTTCCAGATTGAACTATTTGTACCAATTAGGCCAGGTGCAAAACATGGGTTATTCCAAATGGGGGACATCAGAGAACGTCCTGATGTGAGTGAGTTTTTTATGTTTGTTGCTTCCCAAACCGATATGGAGTTGGTCAATGAGGTGAGCGGTAGGGCAGCGGTTTTCCTCGCTTTTTTAGGTAGCCAAATCAGGTTGCTAAGCTCTAATGGAGAGCAAGCAGAACTTTCCAATTCCACCCATCTTTTCAATTTAGGGTCTGAATGCCATTGTATAATTTGACTTAATTGAGCCGCTTTGTAATATGATAACAGGCAGGGTACCGCTAAGCCACCTGCTAAGGTAGGTCTTTTCATATTTAGTTTATTAACTCTCGGTTTTTTTCCTCCCCAGATAAAGTTAGATATTGCAGACTGAAGTGAGAGTATATCCTTCAGTTTGAGTGGCACAGGCAATGTCTGGAAGAGGTATAGGATACGGGGAAGTAGATTCATTTTAACGCTATGTATCCTACCTATCCAAGAAATCTTCTTGGAAGACCATCTGATAAGGTCTTGTTTTAATGTCCAAATCAGGTTGGGATAGTTTGCATTATAGATGCTTTTTGCATCTTTGGTGATGTGGATCCCTAGGTATTTTATAGATTTCATTTGCCAATTAAATTTAAAATTTAGTTTCAGTAGTTTCTCCGTATGTCTAGGGAGATTGATATTCAAAGCTTCGGATTTGGATTGGTTTATTTTGAACCCAGAGACCTTAGAAAATTTGTCTAGTAGGTCAAATAGGTTAGGTAGTGAAGTGAGGGGTTTTGAAATGATTAGTAGGATATCGTCTGCGTACAGGGCCGCTTTATGTGATTGGGAATAAGCGTTTAACCCTGAGATGTCCGAATTATCTCTAATGCGTGCCGCCAGGGGTTCTATACATAGGGCGAACAGGAGGGGAGATAATGGGCATCCCTGTCTTGAGCCACTTTGAATTTGGAATGGGAGTGAGGGGAAGCCCTGATGTATAACCCTGGCGGTTGGGCCCGAGTACAGCGACATAATCGCTCCACTCAACCGATCCCCAAAGCCAAATGCTGCTAGCGTCTCTTGAAGATATGGCCAGTCTATCCTATCAAAAGCTTTTTCTGCGTCCAGACTTAATAACATGGTTTGAGCATTATTTTTGTTTGCCAATTCTAGCAGATCAATAAATCGTCGAGTGTTATCCGCTGCCTGCCTCCCTTTGATGAAGCCGACCTGATCTGGATGTATTAGTCTGGGTAGGATTAGACTTAATCTGTTGGCCAACAATTTAGCATATATCTTTATATCGGTATTGATTAAGGAAATTGGCCTGTAGCTTTTACAGTTCAGCGGATCCTTGCCAGGTTTATATATTAATGATATAGACGCCCGCAGCATATCTCCGGGGATAGGTGCTCCTGCTAATATAGCATTGAACATGTGGAGCAGCCGAGGGGCAAGTAAGATAGAGAACTTCTTATAATATAGCCCCGAGAAACCATCTGGTCCTGGCGCTTTTGATGGTTTAAGTTCTTTAATGGCTTGTGACACCTCTTCTAATGTGAAGTCGGTGCCCAGAGCCTTTCTGTCCTGCTCTGTCAATCTCTCCAGTTTTGAGCTAGCTAAGAAATCTCTTAATGCTTTGCTCGTATTGTTATTATGTGCCACTTTCCTTCCGTCATATAAGGAACCATAAAATGAACCGAATTCTTCTACTATCTTTTTGGGATTGGCTGTTTGTATGCCCGATTTTAAGCGTATAGCTTGGATGTTAAACTTAGATTGCCTATCTTTTAGCGCTCGAGCTAGCATCGTATCCGGCCTGTTAGCTTTTTCGTAAAACTTCCTCTTGGACCAACTTAGGGAATTATCTGCCCTGGAAGTCAATAACATATTCAATTCTATATTTGTATCTTTTAGATCCCTTGTTGTTTGTGGATCAGGGTTGGTTTTGTGGTTTGAGAGAAGAGAATGTAGTTTGGTTTGGAGTGTTTTGATTTTGGAATCTCTTTCTCGTTTTCTCTTAGCTGTGATATTGATTAATATGCCCCTTAAGGTTGCTTTATGAGCCTCCCAGAGAATCATATGGGATTCCACAGAGCCTGTGTTTATCTCAAAAAATTGAGCTATTTCTTGATCTATAACATCACAAATTTCAGGTATCTTAAGAATAGATTCGTTAAGTTTCCAGTTTGCACCTGGTCGATTGGCCCGGATATTGTTGCACCTTAGCTCTATTGGTGCATGGTCGGACCATGAAATATCATGGATCTCTGAATGAGTGACCATAGGAACCAGATGGCACGAGATAAAGAGGTAATCAATTCTACTATATGAGGTATGCGGGTGGGAATAAAAAGTATAATCTCTGGTAGATGGGTGGAGTTCTCTCCATATATCCACTAACTGGGTATCTTTTAGGCCTTTGTGAAGGGCGAATTGCGTCTTTTTATTGTCAGAGACTCCTCCTCCTGATCTATCTAATGCCGAATGCATTGTAATATTACAATCTCCTGCTACTATGATGCATCCTTTAGCTACTGAGTTTAGTATTTTGAAAAACTTTTCAAAGAAAATTGCATCTTGTATGCAGGGGGCGTATAGTGAAGCCAATGTGATAGGCTGTTCATGGATCGTTCCAATTACAATAATAAAGCGGCCTTCAGCGTCTTTTTTAATTGTCTGGGCGATAAATGGGACACTGTTACTGAATAGGATGGCTACTCCTCTTTTTTTGGCTGAGGCTGAGGCGGTGAAATATTGGGAGAAGCTCTTATCTAAGAATTTAGGTGGATTTTTGTTACTGAAGTGTGTCTCTTGTAGGAGCAACACATCCGCCTGTTTTCTCTTATAGTCCGTAAAAGCTAATTTTCTTTTGATTGGACTATTAAAGCCTTTTACATTGTGAGATATTAGTGTTAGCGCCATGTGTTGTAGTAAAAGAGGTAACTAGTGTAACAACTCATATACTCACTTTTAGCTATATCATCGGTGAATCTGTCTGTTGTGTTTGTAGTTCTCATGCCATATAGACCCGTCTGCAGGGCTCCGAATGTCCTTAGGAGGGGAGGGAAGGGGAAGGAGAGGGGATAGGGAGACAGAACAGGGGAAGAGACAGGAGGGATATCACAGGGAAGGGAAAAAAAAGTAAAAAGTAAACAGAAAACAAGAGCATACCTCGGGAGCCCCCGAAGATAGCCCCTGCGCCCAGAGGATAGGTCTTTTGGCTCCACCAAATGGGTGGGCCAAACTCCTGTATTGGAGACAGACCTCTCTGGGTCTTGTGGTCGGTCCACAACAATTGGGGACCGAAAAAAGGAACACATGCGCGTCGCCGGGGATACTCCCTCCGGCACAATTTCCATATATTTATTATCTTGTTAATTGCGACAGATAAAACTGGGTGTTATAAATGTCAAATAGAAATAGAAACCTTAAAATAAACAGGAACCATAGAACAGAGAATCGTTACAGCTGTAACTTTAGCTGTATGTAATAACAACTTTTGTGATAAATAATAGACTGACCTAAATAACTTCTAAGAACTGCCTGACAAGTGGGACAGGGAAGACATATGATATGATATGATATGACAAACAAGACATATGATCTACAAGACAAATAAGCTATATGAGACAGATATATAGGGCATATAATATAGGTATGGTGCTAACGTTTCTGTGATTTAAATAAACGTGTCTAAATCCCTTACTATGTACAGAGAATTAAATATATTAGCTGTGAAATTGATCATCTAAAGTTTATATGAGACATAACAAAATTACTTATCTCTTGAGTAATGTTTGGGGTGTAATAACTATATAGATATTACGCCAAAAACTGAAAGCCTCTAAATCCTAATAATATATCAGCTTAACCAACTGTCTTTTAACTAAACCTTCCCTAACGTAGGTATATTGATGGTAGGGATAGAACTGCTACTCATACTGGTAAAGGAAAATAGGAGATAATAGTATACAGTATATATAGCCCCCATATACATATACATATATGCCGTCTTCATCATGTAGTACAAAGTACGGCGCATATTAGTACAACGCATAGTATATGTAGTCCCTATGGTACATAATATATAGTATATACTGTGTATGATACATAGAACATAGTGCATAGCTTACAATATATGACAGTATATATAAAGCGCTTAATACGCGATGTAATATATATTTCAGTACATCCCATGTATATATCAACCATATATCAACCATATATATATATATCAATGTAACATATGCATGCAGCATGCAACAATGCAACATATATGTAATAATATAATATCACACATACCACATACACACATCACACAACACACCTACATATATATATACAACATAACATGCAATATGTTTATACTATTATTATTATTATTATTATTATTATTATTATCCTTACATTATTATATATGTATAATGCAACAACGCAATAGTGCAACAATGCAATATATACATATAATGCAATACAAATATGCAACACATGCATCATGTAACACATACATGCAATACATACATGCAATACATGCAACACTTACACATATACACACAACATAACATGTAATATGTTTATATTATTATTATTATTATTATTATCATTATTACATCACTGCATATGTACAATGCAATACCGCAATACACATATGCAATAAAACTAAACATATGAACTTACATGTATACAGATGCCTACAGAAGCTTTTAGGAACATATATACAACAGTACCTACATATATAGTATACAGCACCTTGGCCATAGTGTACAATGTATGTATGTTTTTATTAACTGTGTGCTGGTTTATGAGACTTTATTTATTTATTTTACCCAAGGTGTAAGGTGAATGGGAACGAGTCAAGTATGGGACTAAAGGGATAATATGGGACACTGGATGGAACTAATTAAATGTTGTTCATTAAGTCTATTGTAAGTCTCCGGAGGTGCTGCATCTCAGAGTGTGCAGCCTCCTGTGATGTGTCCCGTCTGTGCCAGAAATACCCGCACTTCAGGAAGTAAACCAGAGGGAGGTGCCCGGCGATGACGTCAGATCACTCGCGCGGGAAAAAGTCATTCTGTTTCCCGCTCGGCTTGGAGAAGGATCGTGAGAAGATGGCTGCCGTTCTGAAGTTGTCGACAGAGCTGCTCCGCGATCCCGTCCCTCTCCCTTGGTCTTGGTAGGTCGTCCTCGTGTCAGATGGAGTGTGAGATGTGTGTTTGAGTCTTAGAAGGTTTAAGGGAGGCTTCATATGGAACACAGCTGCCTGGGACGGACTCAGTCAGTGTCTGGAGTCGCGGGTGCCTCTGCGCCATTCTTGGAACGGGTTGAGCCAGCTTTGTTCCTGGTGGGAGCGGGGCCATTCGGGTTAGTTGGCGGGGGGTGAGACGGATTTTGGTGAGATCTTGGAACGCCGATTTTTGCTAGGAAGCTCTCCTCGTCTTCTGGACTCCTCAGAGTATGTGCCACGCCATTTTTAATAGAAAGTAAAGCGCAGGGGAATAACCACCTGTATTTAATGTTATTGTCTCTGAGTATTTTTGTGACGTGAGCCAGAGCCTTTCTTTTAGTAAGGGTAGCAGGGGCAAGGTCCTGGTAGACCTGGAGTTTGACTCCTTCGAACTCCAGAGACCTTGCTTCTCTGGCAATCCTGCACACCTCTTCTTTGGTGCGATAGTGATGAAAACGGGCCACAATATCTCTGGGGGGATCGCTTTGTTGAGGCTTCCTTCGTAAAGCCCTGTGGCACCTGTCTAAACGTATTTCATATTCTGGTTTGTCAGGGAAGAGATTTTCTAGCCAGTTATTCGTGAAGTCTTCTGGGTCCAGGACGCTTTCAGGGACCCCCCGCAGTCTAATATTACACCGTCTGTCACGGTTTTCTGCATCTTCTGCTTTATCTTCAAGCAGTTTAATCCGATCATTTAGTATGGAAACTTGATCTTGTGTTTGCGATATGGCCGCTGATGTTTCTTCCGTGGTTGTTTCTAGGCTGGCCGTTCGCTCACCCAATGCGTCTACATCCTTCCTGATGGCCCAGAGTTCTGTTTTAAAGAATGTTTGCATTTTGGAGCAAAACTCTTTTAAATCTTTGCGTCGGACCATCTCTTCGTCTCTATCCTCCTCAGCAGTTGGATCGATTTCGGGATCCATGTTATTAGCCCGCGCGGGAGATTCCGGCTTGTCCGGTGGGGTCACCCCCTTTCTCTTGAAATATGTGGAGACCGGCTGGCTCCTGGTCCGCGCTGCTTTGCTGGATGCCATCTGTGGGTGTTAATGTTTATTATGCTGTGTGCTGAGCCTTGATATATTCGTTTCTGCCGCTTTTATTTAAATTATAAGTGCCGGTGGGAGCGGAGCTCAAGAGTTAGTACTCCATTCTCCTCCACGTCGCGCATGCGTCCTCTCAAAATACTTTATTTTTAAAGCCATTTGTCTTTTTTTGGGGGGGGGGGGGATATTTAAAAAGTATTGTTTACATTAGATTTTTGCTAAATTTATTTAGATATAGGCAAAATGGCAAATCATGGTAATAAAAAAATAGGATGCAATTCAATTGGTAATGACACAGGTGCTTACAGTGTACATTATACACCTTTCTTAGTTACTATGCTAATCATAAAGCACAGAGGATGCAACATTTTGTTTAAAAAAAGAAAACTATAGAAATTATACAAAATACCGAAAAGTTAATTACAGACGAGCCAACGAGTATTCTAAAGCTTGTCTTAAACTTGCCTTAAACTAGCCAGTTTATATGCTGGGTACATGCTGAGTACATTTCAGTGACATTCCAGCAGCGGCTAATGGCCCATCAGATTAACACAGCAGGGGTTCCTGGCAGTCCCATTCAAATTGAATGGGACTGCCTGGGATCCCCCACTGTTAATCCAATGGGCCATTAGTCCGTCTGCAGAAATGTGTGAAAGGTTGCAGAATGTACCCAGCATATACCCAGCATGTACCTGGGTCTTTTTGGAGATTGCCCAGGTTTGGAGGTTTGTTTTAGAATAATCGTCGGCACTACAGTACTTTTTTGTTGCAGCACGATGTTTCTCTTCATTCATATACACCCATACGATATATATATTTTACCACCATCAGCTGTGGGGTTTTAACATTTATGTTATGATAAGTGAGATTTCGATCTTTTCTCACTTGGCTTCAACTTTTCTCTATTGCATTAACTGTATGATATATGCACAAAGTTTTTGTATAAAAAAATCCAACCTTCTTATGTACATCAACTGCCCCTGTAGACTCTAATCACTTTCTTCAGGGTTTTCCGCACCTAGGCAAAAATCGGGCAAACCTTGTTTCCACTTCCGGCTTGGGAATTGTCAGAAATGCATTAAAATTACCATTTCTGGGGGGGTCTGCATGCGCATTGCCTAAGTGGATGGAAGCCTAGCACACATGCTACGCTGTAATAAGGAACTTAATGTAAAATAAACTATCCATAAAGTCGTAAATTCTGGCTGGAAAAAAAGAGGATTAACATATAAACCAAAAGACACGGCCTAGAAACTATAGCAACCAAAAAAAGCAAAACTAAAAGCGATCTGAGAATATACTTTAGGAGGTGCTAAAGCTCCCGCACATGAATAATATCTACTAAAATCCATGATGTCAGCTTGTCGGACCATCTGCCAAAAGAATTTTAATGTACAGATCTGGACCTTAGGATCCAAGGAGCCAATTGGAGATTCAACGAGTCGATATTAAAAATCCCCTAGATATTGAAGGATATTGGAAATGAAATTGATCAAGACTTCCAAACCAAAGTAGGAAGTGTGATCTCCTTGACGACTCCCTGGTAGGACCATAAGGCCACAATTAGAGGAACAATCATTTGTATAGCAGCCAGAAGGAAAATAGCCATATTTTAAAAAATAAATAAGGCCCAGATGAAAGTCCCCTCTCTGACTTCACAACACAAAAACGACAGTGGTGAGGGGACAAAAAATGACAGGAAGCTAGACCAAGAACTTAATCTCTACTTAATTACCGATGCTGAAAAAATCCCTAAAATTGACATAATAAATTTCTTTGAAAATACCAAAAAGCCGGACTCAATGTTGGCCACAAAATTGAACTAGGGGGCGCATGCGTAACGGCAACAGGCATCTGACAGCTCTGTTAAGCCCAAGCAATAAAAGCCAGAGAAACACCATTAGAACCAGGCAATACACTTCAAGTTACTCAGATAAAGATAGCTAAGCTTACTGTGATGACTACGAGGACTCAACTAAGAGAAAATTTACCGGACTTAGTGAGTTATTAAAAAAAAAAGGAAGAAGCGCGATCAGCAAATATCCCGGACCTGGCGAACAGCGGGGGCTCATATTCTGAGTTGAAGTCAGTGGAGGAGGGAAATGCGGACTTATTCAAATATATGGTCACAAAGCTGATATAGAAAGACTTTTCAGCGACCTAAAAGCACTGTTTAAAGCTGAGATGAAAGAGATGAGGAAAGATACTGTGATTATTGGTGGTAGAACCAATGAATTTGAAAAGAAGTTGGACTCCATGATCAAAGCCCTAAATAAAAATACCAAAACTACAACTTACTTGAAGGGTCAGGTAGCTGAACTGACAGATTGGCAGGAGGATTCTGAAAAACAGGACCAGAGAAACAATATCAGAAAAAGGGGATTCCTGGAGACAATCAAGGAGGTCAAGGACTTTGTGTTAAGATGGCTTACCTCAATGATGCCGGAGAAGACAGAGGCAGAAATTGCATTGGATAGGTGTCACACAGCCCTAAGGAGTAGGCCGCAACCTGGAGACCTGCCGAGGGATATTATCCTCCGTTTTCAATACTCTAACACAAAAGAGGATCTATGCAGAGTAACAAGAGGCACCAATAACTTATCTTTTGAAAAAATAAATATCCATGTATTCCAAGACCTAGCAGGGGATTTTAATACAGTGCTAGACCCTGGTCTAGACAAATCCACACAGTTGAAATATATAAGGAAAGAAGAAACATGCACACTTCTGTAAGAGTTAAAATACATGCAAATATTTGACATATGGAGGGAGTTATACCCAAAGGAACGGGGATATACATTTTTCTCTAACCTACACCTGAGCTATAGTAGAATAGATTCCTTCTTTATTTCAAACAGATTGGTTCCAAAGGTCGCATTGGCAAAGATTCATGACATTTCATGGTCTGATCACGCACCAATAGAGTTAAGGTGCACCAATCTTGATTTGGACAGACCAGGAGCAAACTGGAAGCTAAATGAAACCCTCCTAAAGATACCGGAGGTAATACAGACAGTCAATAAGGACATTGATCAATACTTCAAAGATAAAAAAGGGAGTGTGAGTTCCCAAATAACTCTGTGGGAGGCACATAAGGCAAGTCATAGAGGTTCACTCATCAGTATTGTAGCTATGAGGAAAAAAGAAAGAAACAAGAATATATTAGCGTTGCAAGCAAAATTGGCAGAACTTTCAGATGAACATAAAATAATGGTAGGGCAGAAATCATAAAGAAGTTAAAAGATACTAGAATTGTACTAAATTTGCTCCTAACCTCCCAGACGTAAATGCATTGAATTGGTTAAAGAGGACATTTTATGAAAAAGCAAATAAGCCAGATGCCTTAATAGCAACAAAACTTAGGAACAGGCAGTCACATATTAATATACAAACTATTAGATGCTGTGACGGTGGCGCTGTAACCAGCTGTAACACCGCTGTGACGGTGACTGTGATGCTGTAACCAGCCTTTATAATTAAGGTGAAGCTCGGCTGGTTACCCCTAAAAAACTGTGGTTCCCTGGCGGCTTATCAGCCCTGTAAACTGGGGACAGTGTGTGTTATAATCATATCTGTGCTTCTATAAACCTGGGACTTCAGGAGTGGGACTTTCATAGTGGATATTTGGGGGGAAAAGTGATTAAAACATATATAGAGGGTTGTGGAACAAAGGTGCGGTTGTCCCTCCATTTTACCAGCAGATCGCGTCTGATCTGCAGGTACGCATGCGCATTTTATCACCAGCGTATTTTTCCCATGCAATATTGTATTTCCCGCCCGAAAAGCTAAATGTATCATACAAATCCCCAAGCCCAGGTTAGAGAAAAATGTGTGTTTTAAAATGTGTATTCATCTCTATGTAGACCGTCCTGGTAATTCGATAAGCCAGGATGTCGGCATAGATATGTGGGATCAAAGGGGAGGATGGTAGTCGAGAGGTAACGGGCCATTTGGTGAGCGGGGAAGATTCCCTGTGTGGGGGAGAATCTTTGTTCTCCCAGAATCGGTAGAGCCTACCCAGCGGGAGGTATGGGGCTGGCAAGGGGATGCCGTTGCTCGTAGACACGGTTCCCATTGGCAGTTTGAATTTCCCACTTGCCGGCTTCCTCAGCCCCCTCAACTCACCCCCTCCTCTGAAGCGTACAGCATGACAAGCCCCCAGCTCGGATTGGCTGTTACATTTACGATCCGCTCTCTGATTGGTCGCCAGTCCCTCTTCCATGTTAAACATAGGACACCGAGGTCTATGTAAGGGGACTGCCTGATCAGAGAACCAGACGATCTTGGGACTTGGTTCTGTGAAGTGCTCACAGGCTTTTTTTTATAACTTCAATTTTTATTGATTTTTTGCACACATACATACTACATGACATTTGAAGTCCTTCATTAGGTAATATATGTAGTTACTGTAGTGACCACAGTAATTTTAACACCAACCAGTGGTAATCGCCAAAAAGACCCAGGTACACCCAGGTACATGCTGGATACATGCCTTAAACTTGCCTTAAACTAGACACAGCATTTCTGCATTGATTAATGGCCCATCAGATTAACAGCGGTGGTCCCTGGCAGTCCCATTCAAACTGAATGGGACTGCCAGGGACCCCTGCTGTGTTAATCGTATGGGTCATTAGTCAATGCAGAAATGCCTTAAACTTGCCTTAAAATAGCCAGGTTACACCGAGCACATACCCAGAATGTAACCGGGCTAGTTTAAGGCATGCCTTAGAACACTCGTGGTCTCGTCTGTAGCTTAAATACTTCAATTTGAGCAGACGCAACATAAGGGGGAAAGTTGGGGAAGGGTGGGTGGAGGGGGGCTTTTCTTTATTAATATGTTTCTGGTCTCTTAATAGTCTCTTTTTGAAGAGTCCCAGTCTGACGAGGTGGTCATCTTTCTGTCTTCAGCTCTTTGACTCCCATGCGGCCCTAGCTCTAACCCATACGCTGAAAGATCCTGATACTAGTCAAAGGAGAACGCACTTGCAGTTATCTTAGCAATACTGTGACGGTATTCACTCCTGGAATTCCTGTCTGGGCCAACCAGGGCAACCAGACTTTTTGGAATTTATTGCCAGTCATTAACTAAATGACACAAACCAAATTCTTTCTGATCTTGGGCAGGGTTGGAACCTCCTTTTGTTTCCACAATGCTGCAATCTCGCACCTCTTTGCCATTGAAAAATGGGCAATTAACTTAGACGTGGATCTGGAAACCCCCTGTATATGCGTTCTCCTTTAATGTCGTGCAAATCAAGCTCTTTGAGGCCGCCAGATAGATCTCCTCCCATTCTTCCGCCTCTAACTCTTCGCCCAGGTCTGCATCCCACTTTGCTAAGTATTGGAGCTTCCTGGAGTACTCAATGCCAGAACAGACCACTTCTCTGTACATTCGAGAGGTTAGTCCCCTTGTATCTGTTTCCAATATACTGATTTTTTCAAAATTCGTCAAAGGTGGGAGGGGAGAAATGTTATTATTAAAGGTCTGAATCTGAAGGTACCTAAAGAATTCTGAGTTTGGGATGTCTTTGTCTGATTTCATCTGATCAAAAGTTTTAATGCCAATCCTACCCTCCAGATCCTTCAGGCTACTATACCATTTTTGTGTCCACATTTTAAAATCTATTCCATTCAGACCCGTGGCAAAATCTGTATTATGTAGGTAGCGCTGTTTCCCCCACCCAATGGGAAATGTGACGGCTACTGAGTGTGTGGTGCTTTACCTATGGCTCACAGGAGTCCTGAACATCTGCTGCTGGGAGCCTGGGGTGTACCTGATCCATCTGATGACAGCGTTTCCACATGTGAGGGATCCTAACAGTTCCGGATAACCCCTACACAGGACCTAATGCAATAAGATCACACACTTGTATTTAATAACAGTTTACTTAACACCGTTAAAATTAGGTATGTCACTAATCCACATACAATATAGGCCTCGCACGGCCATAGCCCCAATGTGCTCTCCAACCATAGTGTCCACCCCAGATGGGATTTCCCCAAATTACTAAGGTGCCCCATGGCACCCAACCTCCCTGCTGTCCACAAGAGCCAACCCAACCAATGTGTGAGACAGCACTGCCCACAGTAACTGAAAGTGTTCTAGTTGGTGCAGGTTGTGAGGTACCTTCCCAGGTGCTTAGCACCCAGGTATGGCCGAAAAGCGAAAGGGATCCACTGATCCAGCGAAGTCGATGTCAGCGAAGCCACCGCCTCTGCGTAAGGTGAACTCCGGTAGGAGGATCTCACCTTTTATAGACTATGATAGTGCGGTGATGGTCCGGCCTCAGACCACAGTCCATAAGTCGCTGCGTGGCATATTCAAATGACACTATACACTAACTGTATAGAGCTACAGAGGAAATGTCTCTAGCTAGGGGTTTCCTTGTAGCAGCCACAATCTGATTAGGTGAGTGGGGTCTATCTTGGACCTAAAGGGTTAATCTGGCCTAGTCTGGGTGCCACTAACACCCAGACCCTACCTTCAATTTCTCTGTTCTGGTTCCAACTGTCAGACACACCAACTTCAAGTGACTCTAACTGACAGACTTCTAACTGCCATGCATCTCTCAGCCCTATTGGCTGAGCCGCGCTGTGTGATCATCCCCTACAGCATTCTGGGGAGTGTAGTTCCCCTGCTGTGCTATACTCCTAATGGCTGCTGCTTGCGCTTGCTATTGCGCATCCCCCCGCAATCTTCACAGCCTCTGCTGCCCATGGAAAGGAAAGGAGGCAAACAGGGGACCAGGGGACCCAGGCTGTATTAGTAGTGGAGACATTAATGAGTCATGTGTGGTTAGGGAACATCTAAATTTGGACGCCTCCCAAACTGATAAAGAATTGGTCATTGAGGAAAGTGGCTCGCGAATGGATCTACGCATCCTTTTAGGTATCCAAATCAGGTTATGTAACTCTATAGGTGAACATATTTCCCTTTCCAGTGCCACCCATCTTTTAGCAGCGGGTGTGTGCCACTGTGAAATTTTGCATAATTGGGCTGCTTTCTAAAATGACAGCAAGCAAGGTACCTGCTAGTCCGCCTCCCAAAGTTGGTCTCTTAAGTATTTTACTCTGAATTCTCAGGGTTTTGCCCTTCCAAATAAATATGGTGCTCATCGTCTGCACTGTTCAGTACCACTGGTACTGGCAGGGTTTGGAATAAATAAAGGAGGTGTGGTAGTACATTCATTTTAATATAGTGTATTCTACCCAGCCAAGAAACACTGTATGAAGACATCCACCCAATATCTCCTTTTAGAGTTTGTAGCAGTTTAGGGTAATTCTCTCCCTATAGCATCCTACAACTATTCATGACATAGATCCCAAGGTATTTAATAGTTTTGTATGCCAGTTAAAGTTTAACGATATTAGCTTTTCTACCTCTTTGGGTAGGTTCACATTTAGGGCCTCGGATATAGATTGATTGATTTTAAAGCCAGAAAGTCTTTTAAATTTGCCTAGTTAGAAACAGGTTAGGCAGGGATGTGAGAAGTTTTGATAATGTAAGCAAGATGTTGTCTGCATAGAGAGCAATCTTGTGGGTTTGGTCATTAATTTGGATGCCAGATATATCCGTATTTTTTCTAATTTGAGCTGCTAGTGGTTCCATGCATAAGGCAAACAACAGTGGTGAAAGTGGGCACCTGTAACGCGTTCTCACCACAAACAGGGTGGGACCGCGAGGCTGAGGTGGGAATGTTAGTGTACACCAACCTCCAGCCGCGAGAACGCGTCCAGAGTGCAGAGTGATAGTCGTATGGTCGGGTCAGGGTTGGAGAAGTGAGAATAGTCGTTATATTCGCCGGGGTGAGGGGTTGGAGAAGTCGGATGGTCGTAGAGTGTAGCCGGATTCCAGGGGTAGAGAAGGTAGAGGTCCAGATGCAAGTCAAGGCCAAGGTTGAAAGAAGTTGGGGGTCCAGGTACAAGCCGAGGTAAAAACACTGAGAGACAAGACAGGATCAAAATGCACAAGGCAACAGGACAAAGCAGCAGAATGCTTGGGGTAAACACTATGTTCAGCAACGAAGAATTATGCTCAGCCAATTTGCCAGAGGGCAGGCTGAGAATATAAAGGGCAGGTAGCCTATGAGCAGCCAGCAAGCAGCTGCCACAAGTTAGCATCAACCGCCCTCTCGGTATACAAGCACCCAATAGTAGTCAGGAGGCAGAGTGTGCCACAGGTGCAGGTGATCCTGGGTTAGTGTTGAGCTTAGGGATTAACCCCTCACATGATCTTCATAGCGTGGCACCTGTGCATGGTTTCCTGCGTGAGTGGTGTGTCACCTGTGTTGTCACTGGACGTGACACAGGGGCAAGGCCTAAGCCCGATCCTGGAGATATCCCCCTGCCTGGTAGTGCGGTGCCTGTGGGTAGCTTCCCTGCTCTGGGGCGCTTCACCCGTGTTGTCATAGAACATGGCGCAGGTGGGCCAGACCTAACGCTGATCCTCACAGTACCCCCCCTCCCCTTCAGGAGGTACTTCAAATGGAAGGACCAGACGAGCCTGGGGGCATGTAATTGGTCCCTGGAGATCCAAGATCGCTCTTCGGGCCCAAAACCCCTCCAATGGACCAGATACTGAAGACCTCCCCTGGTTATCCTGGAATCCAGAAACTCTTCAAACTCTTATTGTCCCTCTACAAGGAGGGGTTCAGGAGGCGAAACTGGGGCAAGAGACAGGGAGTCCTGCACAAATGGCCTAAGGAGAGAGGTGTGGAAGACAGAAGGGATTAAAATGGAAGCTGGCAACTGTAACCAATAGGCTACTGGATTGATTTTCTCAATGATGGTAAATGGGCCAATAAATCTAGGTGCCAATTTTGCTGTGGGTACCTACATATGAATGTTTTTGGTGGACAGTCATACCTTTTCTCCTGGATTGTATGCTGGAGTTTTCCGTCAATGCCGATCTGCCTGTTTTTTCTGTATGGAAACTGCTTTCTTGAGATTCTCTTGAATCTTTTCCCATGAGTTCTGTAGTTGCAGAATCCTGTTGTCAGCTGCTGGCACCCCAGATCTGGGTCCTGTAGTGCGAAGAACTGAAGGGTGAAACCCATAATTGATCAAAAACGGTGAGTCCATTGTTGACTCACTACGTAAGTTGTGAGAGAACTCTGTCCAGTTGTCCTGGGTATCTGAAATAAAGCATTGGATGAATTGTTCTAGTGATTGGTTAGTCTGTTCTGTCTGACCATTGGTCTGAGGATGATAACCAAATAAAAGTGGAGTGATCACCAATTGTTGGCAAAATGCCCGCCAAAATTTCGAGATAATTTGAGACCCTCGATCCGAGACAATAACTTGGGGTACCCCATAGAGATGAAAAATTTCTTTGATGAATACCTCTGATAATTTGAGGGCATTAGGCAGTCCCTAAAGGGGAATGAAATGGGCTTGCGTGGAGAACATGTCCACCAATACCAGGATGGTATTCATACATTTGGATATCGGTAATTCCACAATGAAATTTATGGATAGGTGGTCCATGGATGATCTGGAATCTGAAGAGGCTGGAGCAACCCTGTGGGTCTGTTACAGGGAGTTTTATTTTGAGCACATGTAGGACACGCAGTGACAAATTCCTTGATCTCCTTCCACATTCCCAGCCGCCAAAAGGTCAGTTCCAGCAGGTCGATGGTTCTCCTAGTTCCTGGGTGTCTGGAGCTCTTGGACAAATGACCCCATTCCAGTACCTTCCTATGATATGCGGGTGCAGTGAAAAGACGTCCTTCTGGGCCTTTGCCACCCTCAGGAATATCAGACTGACCTTGAACGATGTTCTCCAAAGAATCAAAGGTATTAGTGGAGATTATGCATGATGGAGGAAGTATAGTCTCCTCTCGATCTTCAGCCTTGACTCCCACAAGGAATTGACGGGCGAGAGCGTCTGCCTTCACGTTCTTTGAGCCTTGTAGATATAAAATAATAAAATTAAACAAAGAAAAAAAAATTACCATCGTGCTTGTCTGGACCCCAACCGCCGATCAGAGTCCAGGGCCAGGTCACTCCAATCTAAAGAACCATGGGGGATTGGCAGTGTGTCTTTAAAAGTTAATTGGCCAGTCCGGATCAATACCTTGTCTTCCCGAAGCCTCAATTAGTCACCATTTCCTTGCGCGTCACATGGAGCACCTCACTTTTCTCCAGGTCGCCTCTGGGGACGGATCTTTGGCGGATTGGTGAGTAAAGGACAATTTAATTTCCAGTTTCTTTAGGAAATCTCCTCCTTCATCAAGCGATCGCATGGCTATAGTCCGGCTGTTTTTTTTTTTTTCCACAAAAAGGTTTTTATTGGGTTATGATACAGCTCAAACATTGTCTAACAACCCATTGTCTTCCCTTAGTGTACACATTTCCCAATTTTTCCGCCTTTTCTCCTCCTCACAATTAAAGACATACAAGGCAAACCGGCTCACAGACCAGACGAACTACACAAACAAGCGGGGGGCGGGTAGGGGCAGGGGGGGAGGGGGAAGCACAGCGTATTCTGAGCATTTCCATCTTCTGCCCACGTCGCACCCTTCCAGAGCGGGTCCACCCAGCGGAGCGCTGACTCTGTTTGCCGTCATCCCTACCTGTGTCCCGTCAGCTTATTGTCGGTACTGTCATTTCGAAGGAGAACGCATCTTAGTTTATTAAGGCATTATGGTGGCGGCATTGACCCCGGGGATGTCTGATTAGTCTAGCCCCGGGGCCCAGACTTTTTGAAAGTTTGTGCCGGTGTCATTGACCAGACTCGTCAACTGTTCCATCCGGCAAATGTACCAAATTCTGTTCCGAATTTTCGTAATTGTCTGCAAATCTGGAAGCTTCCACAATGCTGCAATTTCACACCTCATGGCCGTTGCAAAATGTGCAATCAATTTCTGTGCTGGTCTGCCTAGCCCCCTGATGCGCCTGCCCAGCAGGAACAGCCAGGGGTCCAGGGGGACCACCCGTCTGAGAATACTCTGCAGCCAATCTTGGAGTTCCTCCCACAAAGGAGCCACTTTGGTGCAACCCCACAGCATGTGGAGTAAGTCTGCGTGTTCCCCACATTGTTTGGGGCACAATGGGGGGTAATCCTTTACAAACTTTGCCAATCTCGTTGGGGTAAGGTACCACCGCATTAGGACTTTATATGCGTTCTCCTACAAGGTGGTGCATATAGAGCTCTTAGCTGCTGCCAGTACTATTGTAGACGAGTCCTCGTCATCTATCATCGTCATCGTCCGATTCCCATTTGTTTCTGTAACTAAGTTTGATGTCGTCGTCCGTTCCCGGACAGACCACCTCCCTGTAAATCCTAGACGTGAGTCCCATAGTGTCCGTACCTCTGGAACACAGCTGCTCAAAATTTGTTCGCCGGGGCGTTTTGGAATTTTTGTGTAAAATGCTCGTATCTGGAGGTATCTAACAAATTCAGAGTTTGGCATCTCTGTTTCTGATTTAATTTGTTCAAAGGTTTTTATTGATTGGCTCCCCTCCAGATGCAGTAGCCTCGTGAGACCTTTTGCTTTCCAGACAGCTAAATTCTTGCTCAGCAAACCCGGAGCGAATTCAGGGTTCCCCATAACCGGGGTCATGAGGGTGTGCTGGGTTGTAAGGGCACACCTCCTTCTAGTGTTCTCCCAAGTTGCCAACGAGCTACTCAGTGCGGCCAGCGGCTCTCCCATTGTCCTATGAACTTTTTTTGGTAGCCAAATTAGATCTTGTAGATCTACTGGGGCGCAGCATGTTGTTTCTAGTTCCACCTATCTGCGTAAGCTAGGATGCATGTGCCACTGAATAATTTGGTTCTATTGTGCCGCTCTAAAATACGATATCAAGCAAGGTACCCCTAATCCTCCTTTAACCGTTGGCCTGGTAAGAATGCTAGATTTTATGCGTGGTTTTTTATTACCCCAAACAAATTTCACCATGGAGGACTGTAATCGGAGGATGTTGTCTCTGACCACTTGTATCGGGAGGGTCTGAAAGAGATACAAGATTCTGGGAAGGAAGTTCATCTTCAGGCTCTGGATCCTGCCGATCCATGAAATTGAGTCGCCTGACCAGATCCGAAGATCCTCCCTCAGAGTCCTAATCAGTCCGGGTTAATTGGCTTTATATAGGGCGTTATAATCTTTGGTTATATTAACCCCTAGGTATTTAATGGAGGAGGCTTGCCATTTAAAGTTAAAATTGAGCTCAATTAGTTTTTCGGTGACCTTTGGCAGGTTTATATTTAAAGCTTCTGATTTGGTTTGATTAATCTTGAATCCCGAAATCTTGTTAAATTACCCCAGCAGGCTGAAAACATTCGGCAGGGAGGTAAGGGGCTTCGATAACATTAGGATAATGTCGTCCGCATACAGGGCCACTTTGTGTGACTGTTCTTTAATTTGTATACCTGCTATATCGGGGCTGTTTCGGATATGCGCCGCCAGAGGCTCAATACATAATGCAAAAATAAGTGGGGACAGGGGACAACCCTGCCTGGTGCCACTCCTTATCGGGAAGTCTTCCGAAGGGACG
The DNA here is from genome assembly GCF_040206685.1 of Ascaphus truei. Taxonomy (NCBI): domain Eukaryota; kingdom Metazoa; phylum Chordata; class Amphibia; order Anura; family Ascaphidae; genus Ascaphus; species Ascaphus truei. The sequence continues at coordinate 342,293,927 of NC_134484.1, forward strand.
CCCTGGTGTCTGCCCCTCGCCCTCGGTTCCTGATGGAGAGCTAGAATGGCACCCAACATTCTCCCCCCTATGCCAAACTCCCCAAGCGTCTCTTTAAGGTAGGGCCAATCGATTCGGTCAAAGGCCTTCTCAGCGTCCAGACTCAATGCCATAGACGGAATATGTTTTCATTGTGCCAAATTAATCAGGTCTATGATCCATCTAGTATTGTCTGCCGCCTGCCTCCCGCATATGAACCCTACTTGATCGGGGTGGACCAGCTTTGGTATCACTGCGTTTAGGCAGTTAGCCAATAATTTGGAGAAAATTTTGGTGTCCGAGTTGATGAGGGATATCGGACGGTAGCTTTTGCAATCAGCAGGGTCCTTCCCTGTTTTGGGAATCACTGATATAGATGCTTGAAGCATTTGACCAGGTATAGGGGCACCCTCCAAAAATGAGTTAAACAGTTGAACCAGGTGAGGCACTAGAATTTTTTGGAATTTTTTGTAATAGAGATTAGAGAAGCCATCCGGGCCTGGGGCTTTGGATGGCTTCAGTACTTTAATTACCTCTGTTATTTCCTCACCCGAGAAATCTTCCTGTAATGCCTCCCTTTCCAGCCTGCCCAGTCTGGGTAGTTTTGCTCCCTTTAAAAATGTCTTCAGCTGCCTATGAGTGGTCTCGCAATGGGAGACCTTTGTCCCATCATAAAGGGTCTCATAGTAGTTTTTAAATTCTTCTACGATTTGTTTGGGATCAGAAGTGAGGTCACCTGTTCTAGTTCTGATTGCTTGAATATGAAAGTTACGGTTAATGTGCTTTAGTTTATTGGCAAGAGGGGTATCTGGCTTGTTCGCTTTTTATTAGAATTTACACCTGGACCAGGTCAGCTCCTTCTCAGCTCGGGAGGACATCAGTAAATTTTGTTTCGTTTTTGTATCACGCCAGGCCTGAAGGGTCTGTTCATGTTTGTTATTTTTATGGAGGGCGGATAGGGCTGTCAATTCTGATTGGAGAGTCTTAATCTTATGTTCCCTTTCTTTTTTCCGCCTGCTCGCTATCCCTATGAGCTCACCATGGAGAGTCGCCTTATGGGCCTCCCATAGGGTGGATTGAGATGTCACGCTACCGACATTCTCAGTAAAATAGTCCCTGATTTTGTCCCCTATTGTTCTTTCAATCTCGGGGATTTTAAAGAGTAACTCATTGAGTTTCCACATCGCTCCTGGTCTGTCTAGTGTGAAGTCGGTGCACCGCAGCTCTATAGGTGCATGATCAGACCATGAAATATCATGGATATCCGTATGGGAGATCTGCGAAAACATTCTATTGGACACAAAGAGGTAGTCTATCCTACTGTATCAGTCATGTGGGTGTGAGTAAAATGTATATTCTTTGTCTCTGGGATGCTGTTCGCGCCATATGTCCACTAATCTGTTTGCTTTAAGGCCACTGGTCCATGCTGCTCTGCTTTGCGGGTGTTTCACCCCGCTAGTCGTGCATCTATCGGCCTGAGGGTCTAGCGTGAGGTTAAAGTCTCCTCCCAGCATTATGCCGCCCTGCGCCACTTTGTGTAGGGTCGTGAAGAATCTAGCGAAAAAGGTGTCAGCCCGCTCGTTAGGTGCATAAACATTTGCTACTGTGAGAAGTTGCCCACGGATGACACCCACTATTATTATAAATCGCCCATTTTTATCTTTTTTCGTAAGTTTAATGTCTATGGCAAGGCGGTTGTGCAACAAGATCGCGACCCCTCTTTTCTTTTTGTTAGCCGCCGCTGAGACCCAAGTGTGGTATCTACCATCAATGTATTTTGGGGAACTGGTCCTAGAGAAGTGTGTCTCCTGTAGGAGGATTATGTCAGGGTCATGTTTTCTGTAATCAGTCATAGCTAATCGGCGTTTCAGGGGGCTGTTGAATCCTTTCACGTTGTGTGAGATTACGGTGAGATCCCTACCCATCGGTGATGTCGGGATAGTGTCCTGCGATGTCGACTGGCTTGTGGGCCGGGGTTCTCTTGGGCCTCTGGATCCATGGTGCGTCTTGTGCTTCTCCATTCTGTGCGGGGGGGAAACAAGAGGGTACACATAACGGGAACAAAGGGGAAACAACATATAGACATATATGACCTTCGGTGAGCCGTAGGGACTGAGTCCCCCGGGACACCTGAACTGCCCCTTCTGGGGGTCCGGCTTGGGCAAGCTCACCTCTGAACGTGCCGAGGCGCACCTGGCCCGTGTCTGCTGGCCCAGTGGGGTCTTGCATGGATCACTTAGGGGTTGACCCCCAAGTACCCATGTGGAGTCTCATGCCGACGATGAGCGGGCAGCCACCCCCTCCCCCGCCCTAGTCCATAACCTTTATAAACAGTTACAACCAACTTGTTTGTGGAACATCCCATGGTTCGTGGGTAGAAACAATAAGCCGCTCCTGCGTGTGAGATAAAACCTCGCTCTGTTGTGCAATCTTTCCGCTGTTCCCCTGTTCGTGGTCAGCTCCCCGCCTCCCTCCATCACCCTATATATCGACCCTGTAATTTGGGTGTGTGTACAAACCCAAGGTAGCTTCCCCCTGGACCCCAGTGTCCCCAACTGCCCCACCGGTGGAGCTTTCGTCCGCTTCCCCCCTGAACCCGTCTGTCATCTCCCCCCTTATAAGCGGGCCTCCTCACCCTGTGTCGCGCTCGGGCCGGGTGCTGTGTTTGCGTCCCAGCTTAGGTGTGTTAGCCGCTAACGTGTGAGGCCTGTGTGGGGTTACATTGGAGGCTGGTCTTTATCTGGGGACCACATATTCTCTCCCTCCTATGTCCCCTGGCGCTAGTCCCCTATGTATGGTCTGGGGCTGTTGGTGTGTGTTGCATCCGTTTGCTTTGGCCTGGGAAAGCTTCCCCGCGGTCCCTTACGGCCCCAGGACGCTTCCGCCGCTCGCCGGTTGCGTGTTTCCGGTCCCGGCTCTGGCGTGCCCCAACCAAGATGGCCGCGCAGCCATATCGGTGACGTATGTCCGGTTCCTGTCATTCGGCTGCCGGATGTCTTCGGGTGCGGACGTCTTCCCGTGCTGGGACCTTCTTCTTCCGGCGCATTGTTTTTTAGCCTGCCAAGACCTGGAGCGCCGCCATCTTCATGGGCGTGCGTGTCACGGCCTTCTTCCGGGTTACCGGTTGTTCTTCTCCACCGGGATTCTGGTAAGTGCTTTGGTTTTTTTCTTTTGACAGGGAGTCCTGATGTCCGGTGGTCGCACGCCCCCTCAATAGGGTGATGTACCAGTCTCTCAGGAGTCAGCCTCGCGTTGTTGAGCAGTCTATTTGGGGTTAACTGGGCTCGTAAACAGTAAACTTGTGCCATATCTTCGGCAACATAACCATGTATCATGACTTTTAGTGCCCCCCTATGATTATTTATTCCTTCTCGTTTTCACTCGTTGTGCAGGACTTTTTGGAGGCACTGGCCTGATGCAATTCTGTGCCTGTTTCTGCTTCCCGCCGGGGCCCTGGCGCCTCACCCTCTTTCACCCCCAGCTTGCATAGGAAGTCGTCGGCTTCCTCGGGGTGTTTCATTGAGATGGCCTTCCGTTTGTTATGACCAGCAGGCCAAACAGGAAGGTCCATCTATATCGTATGGCTCTGTCCCTCAGTATCTTTGTGACCGGCTGGAGCTTCATGCGCCGGGCTAAGGTTATGGGGACAAGTCCTGAAATAGCTGGAGGGCATCCCCCTCAAACAGGCAAGCTCCCTCCCCTCTTGCTTTCTGAAAGATCGCTTCCCGGGTACGATAGTAATGCAAGCGGGCGATGACATCTCGTGGCTGGGCGTTTGCAACCGGCTTACTCCTCAGAGCTCGGTGACACCTATCCACCACGAGCTCTGCCGCAGGGGTGTCCTGGAGCAGGGTTGCCATCCATCGGGTGACAAAGTCCTCCACCTCTGTTATTTCTTCAGGGATGCCGCGTATTCGCACATTGCTGCGGCGGTCCCGGTTTTCGGAGTCTTCTTTGCGGTCCGCCAGGTCTGAGATCTGTGCTTGGAGATAGGAGGTCCGTTTCTCTGCTTTTTTGACGGTTGCGGAGACGGTCGCCATTTTATCCTCCAGAGCCCCCGTTCTTTCGCCAAGGCCCTGCACCTCCTTCTTGAGCTCCTGTATCTCCGCGCGAAAGAGTGACTTCATGCCATTATAAAGGCGATCAAAGTCGCAGCGCCGTACAGGTTGCTGCTCCGGAGCTTCATCCAAGTCATCCTCGTGGTCTGAACCCGAGCCCGCGGCGGAGCCAGGCGCCATTTCTGGTTCTGCATCCCTAGCCGCAGACCGGCTCAGATATCTCCGTAAGTCGCCCGTATTTTTCATCTTTGAAGATTGCGGAGCCATCCCTGCTATCTCCTGGTCTAGCGTGGGGGAACTTTGATCGCGGAATTCAAGTTTTTGTGGTTGTAATTATGTTAGTGCATTGGCGGGGGTAGGAGCTCTTGTCTTAAGCAGCTATTCCCCTCACCATCACGCATGCGCCTCAGCCCGGCAGTTTTAATGACCAATAATCCGAACAAGAACGTCCAGCGATAGCAGACGCCATTTTCCCTCAAGATTTTTGTCACGGGCTGCAGCCTGCACCTCCGATCTAAGGTACTTGGGGACAGATCTTGAAATACTTGAAAGTCTATATCTTCAAAGGAGCCTGTGGGGTGTTTCGGGTGACTTGGAAAAGAGTCTCTTTTATTTTGTAACTAGCTGAGAGACCCGGCGTTGCCCGGGAGTTAAATTTCCCGCTAGGAAAAGGGGGGGGAGAGGGGGCGAAAAGGGGGGGGGGGGAGAGGGGGGAAAAGGGGGGATGGGAGGGGGGGAGGGACAGTGGACAGGAGGAGGGGAGGGGGTGAGGGACAGTGGACAGGAGGAGGGGAGGGGGCAGGGACAGTGGACAGGAGGAGGGGAGGGGGGAGGGACAGTGGACAGGAGGAGGGGAGGGGGGTGGGACAGTGGACAGGAGGAGGGGAGGGGGGAGGGACAGTGGACAGGAGGAGGGGAGGGGGAGGGACAGTGGACAGGCGGAGGGGAGGGGGGAGGGACAGTGGCCAGGAGGAGGGGAGGGGGGAGGGACAGTGGCCAGGAGGAGGGGAGGGGGGAGGGACAGTGGCCAGGAGTAGGGGAGGGGGGAGGGACAGTGGACGGGAGGGGGGGGACAGTGGACGGGAGGGGGGGGACAGTGGACAGGAGGGGGGGGCAGTGGATGGGAGGGGGGGGGACAGTGGACGGGAGGGGGGGGACAGTGGACAGGAGGGGGGGACAGTGAACGGGAGGGGGGACAGTGGACGGGAGGGGGGGGGACAGTGGACAGGAGGGGGGGCAGTGGACAGGAGGGGGGGCACACACACTCACACATAGTGTCACACACACACAAACAGTGTAACACACACACACACACACACACACACACACACACACACACACACACACACACACACACACACACACACACACACACACACACACACACAGTGTCCCCCCCCCCACACACAGTGTCCCCCCACACACACACAGTGTCACACACACACATACACACACACAGTGGCACACACACACACACAGTGAAACACACACACAGTGAGACACACACACAGTGAGACACACACACACACACGTCACCTCTCCTTACGGCCGCCGCCATCTTAGTTAATCCGCGAGGGAGGAAGGGGGTCCTTCCGGGTGCCGCCATCTTAAGTGCCGCGTGGTAGGTGCAGGCTGCCTGCCCACTGCCTGTCGGAGCACCGGGGGGGAGCTGAGCGGAGCACCGGGTGGAGCTGAGTGGAGCACCGGGGGGGAGCTGAGCGGGGCACCGGGGGGGAGCTGAGCGGGGCACCAGGGGGGATCTGAGCAGGGCACCGGGGGGGAGCTGAGCAGAGCACTGGGGGGGAGCTGAGCGGAGCACCGGGGGGGAGCTGAGCGGAGCACTGGGGGGGAGGTGAGAGGAGCACCGGGGGGGGAGCTGAGCGGAGCACCAGGGGGTTTTCGGTGCACGTGAGTTTTTCTGGAGATGGCAGTGCGGTTGTGGTCACGGTAGTGGGCTACGTAAAGTGGTTTTTGGGCTACTTGGGGGGGGTTTGTGGGCCACCGGAGTGTTTGTTGAATGTTGTGTTGCACGGTATATTTATTTATTTGGGGCCGACAGGAGGGCTTTATTTGTCCGGTGAAGCACTGTGTCACATGAGGCTGAAGGTGAGTTGTGTTGTTTCCGGAGGGTTTTTATTTCGTCCTACGGGAGGTGTTTGTTTTATTTTCGGTGCACGTGCGTTTTTTTGGAGATGCCAGTCGGGTTGTGGTCACGGGAGTGGGCTACGTGGAGTGGTGTTTGGGCTAGTTGGGGGGGGGGGTTTGTGGGCACCGGAGTGTTTGTTGAGTGTTGTGTTGCACGGTATATTTATTTTTTTGGGGCCGACAGGAGGGCTTTATTTGTCCGTGAAGCACTGTGTCGCATGAGGCTGAAGGTGAGTTGTGTTGGGTCCGGAGGGTTTTCATTTCGTCCTACGGGAGGTGTTGTTTTTATTTTCGGTGCACATGCGTTTTTGTGGAAATGGCAGTGGGGTTGTGGTCACGGTACTGGGCTACGTAAAGTGGTTTTTGGGCTACTTGGGGGGGGGGGTTTGTGGGCCACCGGAGTGTTTGTTGAGTGTTGTTTTGCACGGTATTGTTATTTATTTGGGGCCGACAGGAGGGCTTTATTTGTCCGGTGATGTACTGTGTCTCATGAGGCTGAAGGCGAGTTGTGTTGGTTCCGGAGGGTTTTGATTTCGTCCTACGGGAGGTGTTGTTTTTATTTTCGGTGCACGTGCATTTTTGTGGAGATGCCATTCGGGTTGTGGTCACGGGAGTGGGTTACGTGGAGTGTTTGGGCTATTTGGGGGGGGGGGGTTTGTGGGCCACAGGAGTGTTTGTTGAGTGTTGGGTTGTGGTGCACGGTATTTTAATTTGGTTGGGGGGGATTGTTGTGGGCGACGGGAGGGTTTTGGTGGTGGTTGCATGGCACGGGAGTGTTTTGTGAGTGTTTGGCGGGCTACAGGAGGGCTTTGTTTGTCCGGTGAAGGAGTGTGTCTCATGAGGCTGAAGGTAAGTTGTGTTGGGTCCTGCGGTTTTCGGGAGGTGTGGTTGATTTTGCGGCCTACATGGGGGAGGTGCAGGGCAGGTTGTGTGTCACGGTAGTGTTTAGTGTTTCTGGCCTGTGGCAGGGGAGGGTTTTTGCGGCCTAAGTGAGTGTTTTGTGGTTGTGGTGTGGCACAGGGGAGGGTGTTTGCGGCCTAAGGGAATGGTAGTGGTTGTGGTGTGTGGGGGGGCGGTTGTGTGGGGAGGGGGTTTGGGGGGGGAGTGTGTTGAGTGATAGTGTAGGAGATGCGTGCGTTGCCAGTGTGATGGTGCGCTTACACAATATATATAGAGAGTCTGTACCTGATTCCTTTTGGTGGTAGCAGCCGGTGAGGGTTTAGTGCGTTGAGAGGTGAGAGGGTTTAGTGCATTGAGAGGTGCGAGCTGTGAAGCGTCGTCTCCCAGAGCAGTGAGAGTTAGGTGCTGTGAAGCGTTCCCAAAGCTCAGTGAGGGCTGGGAGAGTGAGGCCGTGGTGAGGTGTGCGGGGGCAGGCCAAGGGGGCCTGAAGCAGTGGTGTGAGTGTGTGAGGCCAATGAGAAGTGTGCGGGGGCGGGCGGGCCAAGGGACCAATGAGATTGCCGCTAGGGACAGGGAACACAGTACAGACAGAGAAACATACAATGCTTTCAGAAATATATAGTAAGATAATGAAATCAGACTATAATGTCTCTGGGGGACTCCGTTGCTTGTAGTCTGGCTCTAAGTGCTCTGTGGCAGTGATAAAGTTGGATCTCTGCCTCAATCTTATTTGGTATGACTGAATTCAACCACCTGGAGACAAATTCTTCTGTATCAACGATCGCCTCCGGGATCTCCCTTATTCTGATGTTGTTCCTCCTATCACGATTTTCAGCATCTTCCTGCCGCTCCATGATGCCAGATATCTGCACTTCCAGGTAAGCTGTTTTCTTTTCATTTTTTCATTACACTTTTACTGTAGCCTCCATTTTCTTTTCTTGTTCACCAGTCCTGTCCTCGGTCTGATTTATATCTTTTCTTAGCTCTGCAATCTCAGATTGAAATAGTGATTTGAGATCGTTGAACATGGATTTTAAGTAATTTGTCAGGTCACTCCTGGTAACCACATCCCTGTCTTCACTATTCCCTCTGCCCCTTTGCAAATCCATCTCGGTGTCAGAACCACACTCTGATCTCTGTGACGGGATCCTTCCCGCTCTTGACAGCTCAGCGGTGATAAAATATTACTTCAAATCCCTGGAATTCTTTCTTTTTTGTGCTCTTGTTGGCATCCTGGGACATTCAGAGGATGATTGATGATTGTTGTAATTTGTTAGCAGTATAGGTCGTTTTCAAAATCAGCTTTTGCTTTATTGAAAAGGTTAGTGGCGGAGCTCGTGTACTTAGCTGCCATACCAATAGTCGCCACGCGTGCACCTCCTCTAGCGGGCTATTCATAGGTGCTTTGCTATGAATATGAATAGCAAAGCACTCGGCACGGAGTTGCCGGAGAGGCATGGCATAGCTGAGTTCTACAGTTGCGGCCAAGTTATGAGAATCAACGAAGACGCGATCAGTGGGGAATGCCAAGTATTTCTCCCGAAAATAGTGCCGTGGTGTTCCTCGAAATGGAGCAGACAGGGTAAGCCTTCCTGAAGCAGGCACCCTGCACCCAGTGAGGCTAGAGACTCCCCCCAGACCACCAGTTAAGCGTGAAGCGTGTATTTACTGTATTTTGTGTTTCATTTTATGGTCATTTTTTATATATTTTAATAAATAATTTCCTAACTTACCATTAGGTGTTGTTCATATGTGCTGTTAGTGCTAGTATGTCAGTGTGTTAGTGTTGGTTATGTCTTTTGCCTCTAGTATCCAACAGGTATATGCTATGATATCTCTCTTTTTCTTTCACATGTTATGAGACTGTTCGTGTGGCTTAATTGAAGACTACTGAATTATCTAACTGGACATAATATACTTTATGGTCAGAGTATCACTGCTATTTATTGTCTTTGGCGCCGGGTATATTTGTTCTATGTGCTGTATCTGGCTAGTATTAGTCAGTGTTTCCTGGCAGCCTGACCCACATTTATGGGTTTTATTTTGTGTCATCTCTGTATATTGGCAAACACTAATTATTTTATAAGCTTTAGCGCTATTGTGACTAATTTTTATTGCATCATCCCAATGTATTACTTGTAGACTTGTAGATTAGTCCTCAGTTTATTAAAATCTCTCTTTCTAAAGTTTAAGGTCTTTGCTGAACCCAAGTAATCTGTTTTTTTATAATTTATTCCAAATGAGACCATGTTATGAATTGTTCCAAATGTTCCAAAACTTTAATATTTGCTATGACTTCTACATTGTTAATATTACCAAATTCAGTATTGCCCCTCTCCTGGTTGGTTCCTCAATAATTTTGGTCATATAATTGTCTTTAAGCACCCCCAAAAACCTGTTTACTTTTGTTGTAATCCTAATCTCATTTCCCCAGTTTATGTCTGAATAATTAGAATCCCCCATTATGCAAACATGACCCAGTTTTGATGCCTTCTCAATTGCAAAAGTACCGTTTGCACTGGAATCAGCAGACAGCATCCAGGTTTGTGAAAATAAACATATATTGCAGAAAAAATTACACAAATCACCAACGTTTCGGACCCACAAACAGGCCCTTCCTCAGGGTCTGAGTGCTGTCTGCTGATTCCCGTGCGAACGGTATCATATGTTTATCTACTTATTATGGGAATGAGAAAATCCTCCCGAGGGGGTAAAGCCGCCGCACAGCCGCAATGAATGAAGAAGGCTGATGGATGACTGAAGTTAGCTTTATTCACACAAAATGTGCAAGCGGATCCTCTTGACATGTTTCAGCCTGTGGGGCCTTTCTCATTGCCGTTCTTCACCGCCTGCACGCTGAGCTGCGCCGAACATCCCTCTCTCCTGTGACCAGACACGGATATCTTTCAAGGGCCGCCGGTCAGGTGACCGCCCACCGCGACACAGCGGATGCAGGGTTGGCGGTGAAGAGGCTATCGATCGATCGTGAAGCTGGAAAGCGGGGGGGCCACGCTTTGCCCCCACATCCATACAGCTCCAGAGATAGGTCGGTCTGCAGGAGAAGTTATATCACAGGAGGACTTTACGGGCATGGAACCAGTTACCCCTGAGTCAGATAAGTAAATCTTTTTATCTCAACTACATGGTGCTCTTAGGGAGCCTGTTGCTGGAAAAGATTTTACACACAATACATTGTCTTTATGCCTGGGGTTTACCATAGCCTCAGTTCCAGTACATCACTGGGCAGCATTGTTCTATTTCTGAGCGCCTGGTGGGTCAATCGTCAGATTTACCTGTTTATATACTTATTATAGGACATGCACCTACCTAAATGAGCTATATTGGAGTGCCTCTCTCTCTCTCTTTCTCTCTCTCTGTCTCTCTCTGTCTCTCTCTCTGTCTCTCTTTCTCTCTCTCTGTCTCTCTCTGTCTCTCTCTGTCTCTCTCTGTCTCTCTCTGTCTCTCTCTGTCTCTCTCTCTGTCTCTCTCTCTGTCTCTCTCTCTGTCTCTCTCTCTGTGTGTGTGTGTGTGTATATATATATATATATATATATATATATATATATATATATATATATATATATATATATAAAATCAAATATCTATATATAATCTAATCCATCATCATCTTTACTTCTACCTTTCTTTTTTTAAATTAGCATTACATTTCATAATATAAACAAGGAATTCTTTTTTTCTAGTTGGCAAGTGTTGATTTTGTATTAAATGGGGGCATTGTTTTGATGCATGACTGTAATTCTTAATACCATATAATAACATTAATAAAAAGAGGAAGAAAACATATATTCATGTTCAAAGTGAGAACTTTTATTTCACCTGTATTAAGATATTAATTTTATGACTGAAAGGTCCTTTATAAATATTTGTTTCTAAGCGGACCAGTTGTGGGAGTTGGAGCTTTGCATTATGTTGGTTAGTAATCACATGTAAAATGTTGATTAATTGAATTCTGTAAATTTATTGGCAAACCTCCAGGACACAGTGTTTTATTCTTTTGACCTGATAGATGACTTTATCTTTATCTATTAATTTTCTTTTTAGGCTGATTTATATGTCTTGTATGTATCATAAATTTCAAACACAGAGAAATGCAGCTGGCTCGATATCTGTCACCAAACACAAGGAAATGACAAATCTTTCAACAAAGCTGTTTATTCACTTTCTCTATGCACTTTGAGCAATTCATTGTACATTTATACATCTATGGGCCCTATTTAATGTACTCTAACAATGCAGCAGCAGCCCTGCTCACCGTATTCAATATAAAGTACTGTACTGTACCGGTAGCTCCAGGCCAAAAATTAAAAAGCTGTTTTTTATCTGACGTCATGTGAAGGTACTGAATGAAGCCAGCCAATCAGTATGGCTGTGCTTCATTTCCCTTTAACATGATGTCACAAAATCCAACATGGCTGCCGTCACATGGTACTTCAATTAATCAGATTGTGTGAGCTACAGTAGCGGCAGCTTTTATTAAAACTTTTACCGGCGGCACTCCGGGATCTACTCCAGCTGGCGCGCGGTCTGGCCGCGCGCCGCCGCGTGTTCCTCTGCGCACCCCCCTCCACTTCACGCGCATTTTATCCCCCCTTCCCGACCCCGAACCCGGCTCCTGCTCTGCCCCTCTGCTTACCTCACTTTAAACTCCAGGGGTGTCGGTGAAGCCGGGGACGCCGGGCGCGCACGTGATTGTGACGTCACAGTGACGCCGCAACAAGCCGCGTCACCACGCTTCCCGCACGCATCCTGCCGTGCGGGAAGTGTTAGAATAAAAGCTGCCGGTGCTGTATATCCCCAATCTGATTAGTTGTAGTAGACAATGTGACAGAGTAATTTTTGGGAAAGGATATGACATCATCCAAAGGGAGTCATGCACTCCATCTCCAACATAACATGCTGTACTTGTTTTTACTGAATGGTCCAATAATGTAATCTCTATCTCTTTTTTTTTTTTTCTAAATATTTTTATTAGGCAAGAATCAAAATTACAGGCATTTAGTAAACAGTAGCAGCCTAATAAATAATTTTCTAAGAGCATAACGATAGACTAAGACTATCACCAAGAGGGGCGAGAACTTTAGTCCACTCCGTGGACCAGTGGGTGTAAGGTCAGAAAAAGAGAGGAAAGAAGAGGAGGGGGAGATGGGGGGGTGGGGGGCTAAGGGGGAGGAGCTTCTCCCAGTTGCTAAGACCCAGCTACTCAATCTGAGGATTACATATCTCCTTTAATTCCCAGTTCATTGGGTGTTTGGGCCGGCTTGGTGACTAAGCCATAGCTCCCAAACCTTGTAGTAACCCTCTGTTTTATGTTGGAGGAACGCTGTTAGTCTCTCCATCAACATAATCTCGTTTACCCTTCTTCTGACCATCCTTTTAGAGGGAGGAAGTACCTTCTTCCAAGAGAACGCCACCTCACATCTTGCCGCTGTTAGAATGAAGGAGATCAATTTCCTAACTGGGCGGACAATCTCCTCTATTGACCTGCCGAGTAGGTAGGTTAGTGGGTCAAGAGGAATGGTGAGGTCGGTTACCTCTTTTATTACATTTTGTATTGTAAGCCAAAAGTTCTGAATTCTTGGACATGTCCACCAAATATGGGCCATGTCCCCTATTTGTCCACACCCTCTCCAGCATAAATCAGAGGCCAGGGGATAGATTTGTTTTAATCTTACTGGGGTAAGATACCAGTGAAACATAATTTTGTAAATATTTTCTTTTGTTGTGGTACATATTGAAGTTCCTGAGGCTGTGTCCTAAATATCTTCCCAATCCTCTTTGTCTATAACTGTGTTCAATTCCGCGGCCTACTTGAGCATACAGTCATGTGCTGGTGGGCCCGCTGCCGTCTCCATATCAGCATATATTTTAGTTATTAAACCCTTTTGATGATTGCTAACCTGGCATAGTTTCTCAAAATTTGTAAGAGGGGTAAATTTGAATTTTGCGGACATCTTTTGAAGAAAGTGCCGAATTTGGAGATATTTAAAAGTGCCCAATTCTGGTGCCTCATACTTGGTGCATAGGTTTTGAAAACTCAGCAGCCTTCCATTGCTCAGAAAATCGGCGACCACCCTGATCCTCCTCAAACTGAATTGTTCAAACTGTTTTGGTTCACAACCTGGGGGGAATTTCGGGTTATTTATAATCGGGGTGAGTTGCGATCCAGTGGACGAGAGTTTGAACTTGGTTTTACATTTTGACCAAACTTCCCAGGTGTGTCTCATCATGCCTAGTTCAAATTTATGCACCTTCATTTCACTTCTATCCATAGACCAGAGGCAGGCAGGCAGAGAAGGTGACTTGTCCTATTCAGACTCGATATCTAACCAGCAGTATTGACCCGGGTCAGCGTTCCATATCGCTGCTTGTCGTAATTGAGCCGCTCTGTAGTATCTTAAGATGTCTGGCACTCCTAGGCCTCCTCTCGCTCTGGATGACAAAAGGACCGACCTAGCGACCCTTGGTCTTTTCCCCTGCCAAATGAAATTAAACATTCTATTTTGTATATTCTTTAGTTCAGAGCCAGGTACATGGATTGGGAGTGTCTGGAAATAGTACAGCAATCTGGGGAGTATGTTCATTTTTACCGAGATCATTCTCCCTATCCATGAGATCTGGTAATCTTCCCATTTATCCAGATCTTTTTTAATTTTCTCCAATAGGGCCGGGTAGTTATATCTATATAACGAGTGGTAGTTTCCCGTTACATTCACTCCCAAGTATTTAATGTGTGAGGAGCTCCACCGACAGTTGAAATTTAATTTAAGCAATTTAGCTTCTGGTTCTGGTAAATTTAGATTCAGGGCTTCAGATTTATCGTTGTTGATTTTATAGCCTGAGATATTGCCAAAGTCTAATAATTCTTTATGAAGATTAGGAAGGGATGTTTGGGGATGGGTTAGGGTCAAAATGATATCATCGGCGAATAACGAGATTTTGTAATTTATTTCTCCAATTGGTACGCCCTGGGTATTTGTGCTGTCGAGGATTTTGGCCGCTAGGGTTTGATGGTCAAAGCGAATAGGAGTGGGGACAGGGGTCAACCCTGCCGTGTGCCATTTTTTTATATTGAAATTCATAGCTGTGTTGCCTGGGAGTTTAACCACCGCAGATGGGTTGCGATAAAGTGACTGGACCCCTTCTAGGAATGAATCTCTGAAGCCAAATTTCTGTAGAGTTTTGGTAAGGAAAAGCCAGTCGATTCTATCGAACGCCTTCTCTGCGTCCAAACTCAGGATAACTGCCATGGTATCTCTTAGGTTGATATGATCCACTATGTTTATTATTTTCCGGGTGTTGTCTGAGGCCTGACGGCCAGCGACAAACCCGACTTGATCGATATGCATGAGTCTGGGTAATATGGGGTTCAGTCTGTTTGCCAATATTTTGATGTACAATTTGAGGTCATTGTTCAGCAAGGAGATTGGGCGGTAGCTCCCGCACTGCGTCGGGTCTCTGCCTTCCTTATGAATGATCACAAGGTTGGCTAGGGACATTGATGCTGGTATTGGGCTGCCCTTCATAAAAGAGTTTAATAGGTTCAGCAAATGGGCAGACAACGTTGGTAGGAATCTTTTATAGTAGACATTTGAGAAGCCATCAGGGCCTGGGACTTTAGAGATTTTTAGCGTCTTTACTGCATCTGTCAACTCTTCCAGTGTTATTTTCCTGTTGAGTAATTGATTATCCTCTTATGTTAAGCATGGGAGGCTACAACTATCCAGGTAGTCTGAGATTGCTGTAGATACTGAAATCTTTACATTCCTATCTTGGGTTTTTAGATTATATAAATAAGTATAGAATGTTGTAAATTCCTCTGCAATCTTTTTTTCGTTATACATTATCTCGCCAGACTTGTTTTTAATCGCAGTGATTTGGGGCCTCTTCTGAACTCCCCTTAGCTTGCTAGCTAGAAGTCTGTCGGCCTTATTGCCCTTGTCATAGTATCTCTGGTTAGTCCATTTGAGAGCTTTTTCTACATCATCCATTTGGATGCATTTATCCCGGTAAGCTGTAGAATAAAGGTGGCCGCGACAGTACATCATTAGGTCCTAGGTAGTTAGTAATATCAAACATTAACCAGAGCAAGTTATAAGTGGTACCTGAAGTCGCAAACCTGGGTAGGGGGAGGGGTAGGGGCAGGGGTAGGGGGGAGGGCTATTAACGTAGGCTAGATCATTTATATCTATATGGTGCTTGTATACGTTTTAGAGGCATGGATAACAATAACAGTAATAAGCATAACAATAGCTCGCAACGTCTTTGGTTCAACACAGTTCCTTGCGCCTTGATGTAGGGATGCACACATACTGTAGAGCTCATAGGCATTGTGGGGAGATCTCCTACCTTTGGCTGTGGGGCGAGCTGGTAAATTTCTCCCTGGGGGTAGGGGGGGTACAAACGTCTATGTGGGCTTGGAGGTGAAGTCCCGAATGTATGGACGTGAGTAACGTTGTCCCGATAATTCGTCTCTGTTTAAGGGTCGGGGGGAACTATTTACAGCAGATCCGGGGCTTCTCTTGCAGAAACAGGGTTGACAGACAAACAGCAGGATGGGGGGGCGCCGGCCGGCGACATTTGGAAGAAGTACTCACGGTTAGAGGTCCTCTGGTTTTGTTGCATGGGGCCTCCTCCCTCCGTCTTTCTCCCCTCCGTGATACAACCACCACCCCCTCCAACAACGGGTTGGAGCCTCAAACAAATCTTCCGCGGAAAGCATGGAGCAAAACTTTGTGGCCTAATCTCAGGCCAAAGACGTTTGAGCAGTTCCGGTCGTTCATCTTTACGCTTCCCTCTGGTAATCAGCAGGAAGGTATTCAGCGAAGAACGTGGGTAAAGCCTCTCATCGATGATATCTATGTAGTCTTCTCCCAGGTAACAATGGTCATTGTCGTGTGGGTCCCAGGGGTTAGGTAGCAGGTGACCTGGATGGCGGGGATCCTAGATTAGTTTTATTTATCTCTGAGTTGGTGTCATTCGGCGTTTCTCCTTGGGGCTCTAGCATTGTTGTCTTCATCCTCCTAAGGCTGCGCGGCCGTTGGTGTTCGGTCAGGCAGCCAAGAGGGCGGCGGTGTAAGGCCCCGTGCGCAGACGTAGGGGATCATGTTGGCTGATTGCCGTATTGAAGGTACTTTCCTCCAGAGTTTGCCGCCAATTTGAAGGGGAAGCACCAGCGGTATTTTACTCCACTCTCGCGTAAGAAGGATGTTAGGGGTTTCATCTCCTGCCTTCGATTTATGGTTGTTTTTGACAAGTCATTAAACATCTGAAGGGACTCGTCTCAGAAAGTTAGAGTATCCTTCCCCCGGCAGGCCGCTATGATTTTTTCTTTTGTTGAATAGCTATGTAATCTGACGATCACATCTCGTAGATCATGATGAACAATTCCATTAGGTAGGGCCGGAGGTGACCAGGTAGAACCTCTTCAGGGACGTTGCGAATACGTATATTCTGCCGTCTGTCCCGGTTCTCCTGGTCCTCCATGTTATCCTTCAGAGCTGTGATTTCTTCCCCTAGTCGGGAGATTTCTTCCTCTGCTTCAGTCTGACGCGCATAAGTCTCATCCCATCTGCCTTCCAGTCCCTCCGTCCTCTCTGATAGGCCTGTGATCTCACTCTTGAGTTCAGAGAACGCCGATTTAAGGTCAGCTTGGAGGGATGCATGTATTTTCCTGTGCATAGTTGCTAGGAGGTCCTCGAGGTATGCCCTTGTTATGGGTTTCTCTGTCATAGGAGCTTCTCTAGGCTGAGCGCCTCTGCCCTGTATGGTAGGAGGACCACGTGTTCCGACGCCATCTTGGGGTTCAGTCGGGTCCTCGTGGCTTTTTTGCGAGGGCGAGAATTATTTCGTGACTGCTTGGTTTGTGGGCTTCTTACTTAGTTTGGACATTTCCCTAATGTTGCCCCAGGTAGGGATCCAAAAAAAGTTGAGATATATTAGGTGGAAGAGCGTTTATTCTTTCTATTGTGTTCACGGGTCCGCAGAGCTCCTCTCCTACACCACCATGCCCGTTGACGTCACCGGAAACCCCCATGTAATCTCTATCTCTAATGAGTAGCCTTGTCCAGTAATAATTGGGAACAACTTCCTTCATGCACTGTGTCTAACATAATATATGTGTACTTCAGGAAAGACTTTATTAGTCTAACCTTAGGAATTCTGATTCTGAGTCTCCAATTACTTCTTTATTTGGTGTAAAATATATGATATCATCTAATTTTGTACACACAAACAAAGGCCCCAAAACTTCAGATATAGTTTTAGATATCTACATATTTCCAATGCACTTCCATTATTTATTTCTGTTCACAATTATTATGAAAGCTTTTTAATACATTTGAACGTCAGAACAAAACATCAATAAAAACGTTTCTGATTATGGACACCATGCTTGAATAATCATTAGAAATAGATGTGTGGAGTGGTGATTATGATTCTCTTGTTCCAAATAACATTTTCTGCAATCTAAAGCATGTTGCTAATAGCCAATTGTCAATATGTCTTATATGAATGTTGTATCTGGGGAAACACAGTCAGCTAGCTTTGTGTAAACAAAATTACAATTAAAAGTAAAAAGGTGTTTTAATTTATTATAAAGTTTATCACAAATTAGAAAAGAAACTAACAACTACTGTATTTTGTACTACTCACTGTGAATGTAATTAGCAAGAGTGAAAAAACATTGGATGTGAAATGTGATTTACTGAAAACAAGTCACAGATTATTGGCTAATATAAAAGGAGTCTGGCTTGTGCTGCTACCTACAATAAAAGGCACACATAGAAAGAACAGTACATGTGTGTTTTAGCATAACATACAGTAGGTTCATATTCAATGAACTGTGAGTCTTTCTTGCTTGGAGTGATTGAAGCTCAAGTAACTGGAATGACGCTTAAATCATCTAAAGAAAGGAGAAGATGAGCCATAGACCATCCTAATGTTTAGCAATACATTTTTTTTAATGGATTCCAAAGGTATTAGATGGCAGGAAACTATTCCAGTGTGTACAAAACCATATCATCATGGATTGATGGATTGAAACAAGAGATATTCATTTTTCATGTTAATGAATGAGACAAAATGTTTCCTTCTTATTCTGCTGGAAAAAAAATAAAAAGACCAGATAAAACTATCTCTATAGGGTCTGATAATTATATCATAATTCTCAGGGCTCTTCCCAGCCTTATCTTGGTCAGTCTGTGCTGTAGCACCTAGCTATTTTTCCTTTTTAATTGTTTTTAATTTTCATTTTGCAACTCTAGTTTCCTGAAATTATCCAGGACTGTTTGTCCCTTGAATATGTGTGTAATAAAAATATATGTTTTAAATTATATCTGGTGTGGGGTTTATCCTGGAGTGTAGCACCAGGGAAACACTTTCTCTTTTTCATGTATAACACGATTACCATTGTTTCCCAGCTGGCACCCACCCCCTTTTCGATTGACATTTCAACTATACTTACCATTAATCAAGCCGAGAAGGATCATTTATCCCCTTCTGGGGAACTAGTTCAAGATTTTAACAGCACCTGATAGCTTTTCCTTAGTGGAGAACAATTGTTTTCATTGCAAAATTGAGCTAGTATTTTGAAATTAGTTATTGTGTTTCTGGATTTTTATAGAATTATATCAGATGATTCGTCTCTTTTGCACATCTCAAATCCAGGTTGGTGATTGTTCCATGTAGTTATAATGAAAAAAGAAGAATTATATTTGTTGTTTTTTACATGTATTAATTAAAAGCCCAAACATTATTTACACTTTAAGCTCTCCTGGAAAGAAGTCCCCTCTGGCCTCATTTCTATTTGCTATATGTCTGCAGAACTATGAACTTTGTGTAAATCTTCTACTGTGTTGTACAGTTAGAGTACACCCATTTATATAAGTTTTAGGCATGCATCAAAGGTTTATATCACATGTAATTTACACCTTGTTGGGGTTGGCAACTCGAGAGCAACTGTCAATACTTTGCTGATGTTGACAATAAATGCTGACAGTAGATAGCAACAGTATCTTTGAAATATGTTTGCTTTCATTTGTAAGCAATTTGTTGATATTACTCATTTGGGGTAAGAAAAAAATGTTGCTATATGGAAAGAGCAGGAACAAAGCAAGTCTGACAGCCACCTGCATTAACATGACATGTGTCATTGTGTATAATAAGCAAACTATCATGCTGGCAGATACTGTACAAAACAGAATTACTAGCTTTATGATAATACTAGGGAAAAAAGTCATCAACCACGTATAAATACTGCATATACATCATATTTTTACAATGTTAAGACATATCTAGTAGGAAATCCTTTTGTGTTATAATTTATGAGATTGAAAAGTAATCAAATGTAGATGAGTGATTTATTTTGTTCAAAACAATAGATATTTGTTGAAAGGGGGATACAGTAAATGACATACTGTACAATAAAGGGGACTTATTAAAAGTGGAGATAAGAATTTACATTTATTCAACATGCAAAATGTTATAATTTCTGCTCAGTGTCTGAATTTCAATCAGCATTGGGATTTCTAACTGTGGAAAATAAATTGTAATTCATAACACTCAGACACAAACAAAACAAAATATAGAACTGACACAGGTATAACCATAAGGTATTTATTATGATGTCACGTGTTAATACTGTAAAGCACTAGTCACATAAATGGCTCTATACAAATAAAGATATACAAACATACAGTACATATACTGTAGGTGGTGCAAAACAGTAAAGAGACTACAAAGAGCACAATAATGAGAAACAAAAATAAATGATAATACTTTTTTTTTTAAATCATATAGAAAATTGCATATTATTCTGGCAGAATGTTACTGTATAAATTAAAAAGAAAAATACACAAACAAAACATGATACCAAACAATTTACTAAATTTATCCCACCCATAAAATTATTCACTATAATACAATCCACAGATTATATTCGCCTCAAATAAATATTACTTCCTTAATTTAAAAATGTCCAAATGTTTCACGCTCAATATGGTTATTGAGCTTGATGTAAAATGAGAGCTAAAAAAAACGGCATAATACCAAAAATGCAAACGACTGTACTCAGCTAGTTTATGTTCCAAAACAACTGTGCATCAAAGCTAAATCTTTATACTTTACTGGACTGTCTTGAAGATATCAACATGAGCATGAAATGCAGACAATCCATCAACCTTTCACTGAGTACCACAGAGTGTCCTCAGATCATCCTCCTCTATCATCAACAGCTTTCCATACTACCTGACAGGTGTCAGGTCTGTTCATTCCATCATGGATCCGATCCTTCGATATCAGCAGCATGTCCACTTCTCAATTGCATGTCATCTTCTCACAAGATCACAAGCTCGCATCAGCATGGTATGAAGCAGCATCCTAGCTGTCCATAATGTATAGAAGAAAAGTGCAAATATTCAAAACAAATTTCAAAAAAACATTTTACTGATGGCACAAAAAAAGATTCACAGAGAGGTAAACTTTTTTTTTACAGGAGTTGCAAAAGCATACTGTATACAAAAATAATATGAATACATGTGCCAGTACTTTAGGTCAATAGGACAACTTGTAATAAAGCTTAGAACAAACATACTCACGTGGAGACGTATTCTGGAATTCATTTAAGACATGGTGCTTGGTATTGTAGGTTAGTGACTTGTTGTGTAAGGTACAGCTCTCACACTACTGTAGGTCCCTCTATATTGCACTCAAAGTACAAATATTGTTATTTAGCATGATGAAATCATCTGGCATTTATTATTCCTATATAGCTAGGTATCAAAAGCACCTTATATGTACCACTGACTTGAAAAGAAATATTGCGAAAAATAAAAAAGTTTTATTAATTATCAGCAACGGCGCTCGTGAATTATTTACAGTGCTTGTTAAAAATCAAGTTAAAATCCCCACATGAGAAGCATATCCCAACTGTTGACCATAGGTATTGATTCCAAATATTAATAATGTAGGTCAAAGTCGTTGGAAAGGGTATCATTTATTAGTACTTTTCACTCTCTTTTTGTTGTGCAGTTAATTAGTGCGTTATTATTATTTATTGCACTGTGAATAAGTATGGTGTAGTTAAGCAGCACTAGTGATGATTGAAACCAGTGCTATTAAATAACTCCGCAGCAGATAACATATCTTAAATCCGATGGCACTAGTTGTGATTGGTAACTGCTAGTACTGATAATATCTGGGTATAAACATACTGTACCCTGCAAAAATCTGCAGTTAATCAACATATCACAACTGCTACTCGATATGCAACATAATACATCCTGCATGAATCTGCAGATAAGTACCATGTATTATTTTAGCAGAGTTACTCCAATTCCTAGATCCAATGGCATAGTTTTAAAATAATAGCTGCTAATGCTGACAATAATGAAGTAAAGACACACCCTGCACAAATCTGCAGTTAATCAGCATATGTTTACTTCACAACTACTACTGGATACATAATATAATGCACTTTGCATGAATTTACAAACCAATATCCTGCATATGAATTTCTAAACATTTTGAAAAGATTTCAGCAGGGTAGACCATGTTCACTGTATTCCTAGTTTCAATATGCCAACAGTGTCAATACTGCACCGACACACTTTATTCGAGCAAATGCCCAGTTTGTACCTGGCAGATACCTGGAATCCGCCGCTGCTCACCTCTTGCATGCTTCGTTGCGTTTGCCTTCCCAGCCACGGTTCATGCCTGGCTGACGGGGGCCTGATCTGTTAAATGATAATGAGAAGGATTTACTAGGCTGCAATGCTTCACGTGTCCACCAGATGGCATAAACTCATGACTTGTAAAGCGCCGAATCAGTAATGTGTGGGCTTGCAGTTGCAGTTGCCCGCTTTATTGTGTGTAGTGGGGATGGGTGAGGGGGGGTATTTGGCCCTTGGTGTGAGTTTAGGACTTGCGGGGGGGGGGGTTGCGGGTGCACTTAACCCCTTTACGACCGTAGCAGTTAATACCGCTATGGTCATGAAGGGGTTAAGCCCTCCCGCTACCCTTCCCCCCGCAAGCCCTAAACAACCATCGTTGGGGCTAATACCCCATTCACCCACCCTCCCGCTACCCACAATAAAAAAATACACACACACAGCAGCCGCCAAAAAATAAATAAATAAATCTAAATAAATAAATGACAATAAATACATTTGAAATGAACTTTTATTGATAGTGTAGATGTGCAGGGGGTCTCCGGAGCTGAATTGCGTTGGTTTCAGGTCTGGGCCCCCCCTGCCCCCCGAGATACAGGCCCCTTTAGGGGGTGCCGGTATCCCTCTGCTTGGTTTAAAGGGCGCGACCACGTGATCGCGGCCTGTAAACCAAGCAGAGCAGAGGGATACCGGCACCCCCTAAAGGGGCCTGTATCTCGGGGGGCAGGGGGTCCCCAGACCTGAAACCTGTGCGCTTCTGCTCTGGAGACCCTCTGCACATGTACAGTATCAATAAAACACATACAATATACAGTATAAATAAACACTCGTTCTTTACCTTAGCGGCTATGCGCTATGGTAAAGAAGCATCATTTCTGTATTTTAATAATATTGTACAGTGAGCTGGGGGTTCCCTGGACCAGAAATTAATGCTCAGGGACCCCCCCTGCTCCTGCTCAATATTATTAAAAATACAGAAATGCTGCTTCATTACCATAGCGGATAGCCGCTAAGGCAATGAAGGGGTTAACCCACCGTGCCCGCTTTATTGTGTGTAGTGGGGATGGGTGAGGGGGGTATTTGGCCCTTGGTGTGAGTTTAGGAATTGCGGGGGGGTTGCGGGTGCACTTAACCCCTTCACGACCGTAGCAGTTAATACCGCTACGGTCATGAAGGGGTTAAGCCCTCCCGCTACCCCCCGCAAGCCCTAAACAAGCACCGTTGGGGCTAATACACCATTCCCCCACCCCCGCTACCCACAATAAAAAAAATACACGCACACAGCAGCCCCACAATTAATAAATAAATCTAAATAAATAAATAAATACATGAAGAGAAATAAATATATACTGGATATATATACTGGATATATATACAGTATATATATAATAACAATCCCTATACATATATACAGTATATACTTTGTATATATATACACTGTATATATATATATATATATATATATATATATATATATATATATATATATATATATATATATATACAGTATACAGTATATATACACACATGATGAACCAATATACAAATACATGTAGAATGGTTATCAAAATCATACTGTCCTACAGATAACGCTTCTCTATACAGACAATAATAATAATCCATTTAATAATCCTAACTGATTTTACAATATAAAACATAACATTCCAATCCACACAGTACATTGCATTTACATTGTATAAATGATGCATAAAATCTATGCACCATATACATTCTGCAAATGAATGTTAACAATATAATTGCAAGCTACTCTACCAGTAAATACAAACACTTCCAAACAATTCAACTATTTTAACCAATCAAGTATACAAAAATCAATATATACTGTAGTAAGTACCAACCAGAAAACACAATTTAAAACCAAAGCTAACCCCGGCGCATGCGCAACTCGCATATAAACAGACTCTACTGTTTTAACTTACATGACGCATGCGCAGTGTGCACATTACGTTGATGTGCTGCGTGAACTTCTCTGTTAGTCTCGGTAGAGCCTATACCTACCAATATGTCATAGGGTTACAATAACCCATCTAGATTATTGACATTTAGAGCATTTGCAAAGATTTTCACACTTCAAGGGAGACAGAACTAATGGGAGCACAGTGAGACGCTTGACGGAGGTTGACATAGACTAACAGCAGTCTATTATTAGTCAGTGTATAGTACAGCACTAGATACTGTTTTGTGTACACTACTACACTAATATTCAATAAAGTTTTTATTTATACACAATATTTAATAAAGTTTTTTATTTATACACACCACATCCTACCCCTGACCGTCTTTATTTTCAGGTCTGCAGTGCGCCTATCTAAAGGGGATTCTTTGGTGTATCACTCTCGATACACATTTATTATCTAACCCTTACAATACCAAGGATTACATCTATCTAATTGTAAAAAACCTTATACATTATACACAGCATTGTTTAAAGCCCCCTCCCCCCTAATGTTTCTGTTAAACAGATTACACTTAAGGGAGAGAGATATAAAGGCCTAAAGCCCCTTCCCCCCTAATGTTTCTGTTAAACAGATTACACTGAAGGGAGGGAGATGTAAAGGCCTAAAGCCCCCTCCCCCCTAATGTTTCTGTTAAACAGATTACATTGAAGGGAGAGAGATTTTACAGAAACACACATTAGGGGGGAGGGGGCTTTAAACAGATTACACTGAAGGGAGAGAGATGTTTCTGTTATCAGTAAATCTCCCTCCCTGCATTGCTAACCACCCTCACCCCCTACCCACATACCGAAACCCCCCCCCCCCAATCCTGGCCATGACCCCTCCGCTTCTGCAAAACAGACACAAAAATTAAAACATACAAAGTAATGTCCCCTAACCCCTTAATCACCATAGCGGTTATTAACCGCTACAGTCATGAAGGGGTTAACCCACCCTCACCCACCACTCGGGATGCCTACATACCCTCCCACACTAACCCCCCCCCACCCGTGAGGCCTAACCACCCAGTCAGTACCCACAAGGGAGGCCTACCCACATACCGTTGGGGAAACACCCCACCCCCACCCCAGTACCCACAATAAAAACAGTACAATGACCCACAATAAACAGCATTATATTTATTAAATACATTACCCACCCCCTGTGCCCCCCCATAAATACAAGATTTATTCTTTTACATTCAGGGTCCATAACGCAGCCCCACGCTAGTCCCCGGTGGGCTGGCAGGGCACCTGGACAGACCTACAGTTTACCAGCAGCATTCCACAGGTTCTGGAGGCCTGCTGGTGGATCCTGCCAGCACCATAGCCCTCAGGTGGTCTCCTTGGGTCACTGTGGAACACAATTGGGTCCCCACGGTAGGCCCAAGGATGTCTGGGAGCCCCGGGTCAAACCCACAGGTGTCTGCGGGGCCTCGGGTGTTTCCCATGGGGGTTTGGGGAACTCACGGGTGCTCACTACGGGTCCGCAGTGCCCCCACAGAAGTGGGACCACACATCATCATCCCCGCACCTACGGGTCGGAGGTGCCCCCACAGAAGTGGGACCACACATCGTCATGCTCGCAGACTACGGGTCGGAGGTGCCCCCACAGAAGTGGGACCACACATCGTCATCCCCGCATGTGTCACCCGTGGAACCACCAGCCTGCTACCCTTTAGGATACCCGAGGATACCCACAGGTGGTCTCCATAGGCCCCACGCAAAACCACGGAATCAAACCCTGAATGTAAAAAAATAAACCTGGCCTATACATTCAATACATACACCCTCCCCCCCAACACCTACAGTACAATAATGTGCAAAATAACTATTATCCAGATATGGATAATAGATTAATTGCCCATTATTAAAAACATTAACTAGCATATACAAATAAATAAAGTACTACTAACCTCATCAATACGAAGTGTCCGTTGCCAGCAAAATCCTTGTCTTGTCCACAACATACATAGCAAATACAAAGTCAATACATTGCAATTACATTCAGATATCAATTAACCCCTTAAACACCTTATCAGCAGATAATAACCGCAAAGGTGATTAAGGGGTTAAGCCACACAGGCCCGATACCCACCCTTCACCCATGAATTTGTACTGTGGCTTCATCATGCAACTATATATATACTGTATATATATACAGAGAGACAGAGAGAGAGATATATACAGTATATATATATATATATATACACACACGTTATATACACACCCATGATAAACCAATATACAGTACAAATAAATGTAGAAGGGTTATCAAAAGCATACTGCCCTACAACCAAGTAAACAAAAATCAAAAGCCAATACATTGCAATTACATTCAGATATCAATTAACCCCTTAAACACCTTATCAGATAATAACCGCAAAGGTGATTAAGGGGTTAAGCCACACAGGCCCGATACCCACCCTCACCCATGAATTTGTACTGTGGCTTCATCATGCAACTTTATATATATATACTGTATATATATATATATACAGAGAGACAGAGAGAAAGAGAGAGAGAGAGAGAGATACAGTATATATATATATATATATATATATATATATATATATATATATATATATATATATACACACACACGTTATATACACACCCATGATAAACCAATATACAGTACAAATAAATGTAGAAGGGTTATCAAAAGCACTGTCCTACAACCAAACACTTCTCCATACATACACACTAAATTAAAATCAATTTCCTTTAATATTCATAACCGATCTCTCAATCTACTGTAAATCATCACTAAACCTCTGAAAAGCCATTTAAACAACTTACATTCCAATATAAATGATGCCTAAATATCTATGCACCATATACATTCTGCAAATTAATCAACCAAGTAAACAAAACTCAATTAGCAATCATTATTTACATCCCTAAACAATTCACACTAGATCCCGAACAATAAAACCATTAACAAATTCACGCCTAGAGCAGAACAATTAAGCCTTTGAAAAAATATAAGTACCGACAAAAATACAACCTTTACAAACCAAGCCTATCCCTGACCTTCCTCAAACACACAATACAATACCAAGGAATACAGTACATCTATCTAATTTTAAAATACTTTAAACTCACAATAAAGCATACTGTAGCAGCATACACAAAATAATTTAAAACACATCTAATCCAGCTTTTAAAACAACATAATTTCTTACCCTGTACTGTACTGTATGTATATATATATCTCTAGACATATATACATACATACATACAGTGGCAAGAAATGATATACCACAAAAAAAAAAAATAAACATGTTAAAAAACCTTTTGAAAAAATTAACAAGTTAAATAAAATACATTTCTTTACTGTAGTTCACTTACCAGTACTTGCCCCCACCGACTCCCGTTGCCCAGCTTACTCACGAACCAATCCACGATCAGGAACCCATAAAATAAAAAACCATAAAATAATAAACATTAAACTAAAAATCCAAACCAATCCACGGGTCTTCTAGTTGTAATCCATCTTTATCTTCATCTGTGTTCTTCTTTCTTCTATCTCCTTCCAGCGGGGCGGGGCGGGGTCTTCTCCCCGTCTGCGGCCACGCCCTGGTCTTCTTTCTTCTCCGGAGGTCCTTCCTCCGCGGCGTCTGGCTTCAAAATTAGACGACATAGGCTTTTAAAGGCCTATGACGTCACATTTTGCATCATGGTTCCCACGGTCCTGATTGGACCGTGAAAACCATGTGTTTTGGCCGACAAAAAAAAAATGATGACGTCACTTAAAGGGAATGAAAGCACAGCCAATCAGAATGGCTTTGCTTCAATTGCCTTTAAGATGACGTCATGAAAAGGCACATGGCCGCCCTCACATGGTATGGTAGCCAATCAGAGTAGGGATGGAGTTCCCACGCTCTGATTGGATACCATACCATCTGAGGGCGGCCATGTGCCTTTTCATGACGTCATCTTAAAGGCAATTGAAGCAAAGCCATTCTGATTGGCTGTGCTTTCATTCCCTTTAAGTGACGTCATCATTTTTTTTTTGTCGGCCAAAACACATGGTTTTCACGGTCCAATCAGGACCGTGGGAACCATGACGCAAAATGTGACGTCATAGGCCTTTAAAAGCCTATGTCGTCTCATTTTGAAGCCAGACGCCGCGGAGGAAGGACCTCCGGAGAAGAAAGAAGACCAGGGCGTGGCCACAGACGGGGAGAAGACCCCGCCCCGCCCCGCTGGAAGGAGATAGAAGAAAGAAGAACACAGATGAAGATAAAGATGGATTACAACTAGAAGACCCGTGGATTGGTTTGGATTTTTAGTTTAATGTTTATTATTTTATGGTTTTTTATTTTATGGGTTCCTGATCGTGGATTGGTTCGTGAGTAAGCTGGGCAACGGGAGTCGGTGGGGGCAAGTAATGGTAAGTGAACTACAGTAAAGAAATGTATTTTATTTAACTTGTTAATTTTTTCAAAAGGTTTTTTAACATGTGTATTTTTTTTTTTTTTGTGGTATATCATTTCTTGCCACTGTATGTATGTATGTATATATGTCTAGAGATATATATACATACAGTACAGTACAGGGTAAGAACTGATGTTGTTTTAAAAGCTGGATTAGATGTGTTTTAAATTATTTTGTGTATGCTGCTACAGTATGCTTTATTGTGAGTTGAAAGTATTTTAAAATTAGATAGATGTACTGTATTCCTTGGTATTATATTGTGTGTTTGAGGAAGGTCAGGGATAGGCTTGGTTTGTAAAGGTTGTATTTTTGTCGGTACTTATATTTTTTCAAAGGCTTAATTGTTCTGCTCTAGGCGTGAATTTGTTAATGGTTTTATTGTTCGGGATCTAGTGTGAATTGTTTAGGGATGTAAATAATGATTGCTAATTGAGTTTTGTTTACTTGGTTGATTAATTTGCAGAATATATATGGTGCATAGATATTTAGGCATCATTTATATTGGCGGAAAAAATACTGGTGTATATAGCGCTAAAAATGGTGTATATATAAATAAATGGTGACAGTGATTCTATACTACCAAAAATATATATGACATAGGCTGCCAGGTGACACTAACTCCAGGACACAGTTAGTAAAAAACCAAACATATAAAATACAGACCGGCGCCGTAATAGTCCAAGGGGTGAAACAAAGTCCAATGCTGATATTGTCTCTTTGACTTCTATCTGCAGAAGTGCTGGGATGCTCCAAATTTCTTATAGATGTTACTCCACATGTGTCAGGGAGAAAAACAAAGAAATCACATCATAGTGCAACACAGCTGATACTAACAGTTAGAGTGTAACCAACAAAACACACATACAAGACAAACACCACATATAACAAGTAAGGCTGACTGAAATAAAAATGAGAATTTATTAACACACAAATGATGAGGCAGATGTGGGATCCGGTCGGTAAAAACCAGAATCCTACTTACAGGACTGCCACAGATCATACGCAGAGGATTGAAGTGTGTCTTGTCTTTGCTTGCTGCTCCGTCCGATCACGTGACCTCCCAGGAGTTCCTCCCTTCGGCGACCGGAACTGCGTCACTCTCCGCGACACCAGAGCTTCCGGGGGCTAGAGCCCTCTCTCTCTCAGCGATTTAACACCGGATTCGCCGTTCTGGGAGCATCAAACAAGCACCAAACACGTCCTCTCCTTGTAGCATCTGTGTCTCACGTCCTGCTAAGTCTCTGCCACACTGCACATTAAAATCTATTCCACGGCCCAACGCGTTTCGTGCGCATGCGCACTTCTTCAGGGGTTACGTCACTAGGTACTTGATGGTCTTATATACCGACGGGTTAACTGCTATTGGATATAGTGAACTCACATCAGCCTATACACTTATTCTATCAATCATACCTAATGGACAAACAGCCTTACTACACAACACTAAACATACAGATACACTTAAACTGATATCCTAACACCAATGTTCTACAAATATCTACAATGTTCTTATCATTAATACACTGACTTCAAACTTATATTTATAAGGTATGGCCATACCTGCTCCTCACTAAAATCCTTATCACTAAAGTGACCAAGTGTTAATATAATTATTTAAATAAAAACATATATTTATATGATAAAATTAATAAATAGTTATTTTAAAATGTTAAATTTTATTTTAAAAAGACTCCCAATTCAAAATCAATATTTAAACCATTTGGAGAGAGGGTCTTCAGCTCATAGATCCAGTAGGCTTCACGCCTGCTAATCTGTTTGAGCTGATCAACCCCTCTCCAATTGGCCTGCACTGTCTCAATAGCTTGACATTTTAATCCTACTGGGTTCTGGTTGTGATGTACCAGAAAGTGATGTGATACACTATGTGTTGTGAGACCTCTTTTGATGTTATAGATGTGCTCATAAATCCTTCTTTGATAGCGTCTCCCTGTACGGCCCACATATTGGAGCCCGCAGGGGCACTGAAGTAAGTATATCACAAACTCCGTGTGACAGTTAATAAATGAATTTATATTATAAATTCTTGAAGTCACATTTGATCTGAATGTTTTTGTATTTTGACTAAATGAGCAAGCAGTGCATTTATTACACTTAAAAAAGCCCTTGCTTACATTTTTAGTCACTGGTTTAGGTTGTCCCAATGGACAACTGGGTGCCAGACGTGACTTTATATTCGCAGCTTTTGTGAAAATGATATTTGGTTTAGCTGGAAGACAATGTGCTAAAGTGTTGTCACACAACAGAATCGGCCAATGTTTATTCAGCACCTGGCGTATTTTAGGGGCCATTTCATTATACTGCGTGATAAATGCCAGACTACCATTATTTCCCTTATCTTTTGTATGTTTTTTGTATTCCAAAAGGCTTGCTCTGTCTATTTGGTCTACTTGGTTAGCAGCTTCCACAAGTACTCTTTCTGGATATTTCCTACTTGAATTTTTCTTTCAGCTCATTCGCCTGAGTTGCAAACTCCTCCTGATTGGAGCAATTGCGCTTCAAGCGAATGAGCTGTCCCTTTGGGATATTTCGTATCCAGGACGGGTTATGCTGGCTGTCTGCCCTTAAATAGTTGTTCGCCTGTACTGATTTGAAATATGTTTTAGTCTGAATTTTGTTATTGGTATCTACAGATATATTCAAATCCAAAAATTCTATGTGTTGACTATTACAATTAAATGTGAAGGACAAATCCCTATTATTATTATTTAGATAGATAAAAAAGAGATCTAACTGTTCCTGGCTGCCTGACTACACAAAAAGGATATCGTCTATGAAACGGCGCCAGAGTACAAGGTGAGCCCCAAATGGACAGTTGTTCCAGACATAGTCTTCTTCCCAACTGTCCATAAATAAGTTCGCATAACTAGGGGCAAACCTTGTACCCATTGCCGTTCCACAGATCTGTATAAAAAATTGTGAATTAAATTGAAAATAATTGTGGCTTAAAATAAACTTAATGCTATCTAATAAAAATGTTTTACGTGATAGAGGGATAGTGGAGTCTAGGTCTAACCTGCGTGACACAGCTTGACAGCCCTTTCCATGGTCTATAGTAGTATACAGAGATGTTACATCCGCAGTTACCCATATGTACTCAGGCTGCCACTCCAGGTCCCTTAGGATCTGAAGAACATGAGTCGTGTCACGCAGGTAAGACCTGACCTGTTGGACCATGGGTTGCAAATGGTGATCTATAAATTGGGACAAATTAGAAGTGAGGGATGATATGCCTGAAATGATAGGCCTGCCGGGTGGACATTTAATATCTTTATGGATTTTAGGGATAAAATAAAATATTGGTGTACGTGCAAAAGGTGAAAGTAAAAACTCTGACTCATCTTCATTTATAGCTCCTCCCTCTAGGCCTCTACTTAACAGTGCCTTTAGCTCTGTATCGTATTGGCCCAGTGGGTCGCTTGCTAGGGGGAGGTAAGTGGCATTGTCACCAAGCAATCTCATTGCTTCTTTAATATAATATTCGGTGTCCAATACCACTATACCCCCCCCCCTTGTCAGCAGGTTTTATTACTATTAATTTATTGTCTTCCAGTTGGCGTAAAGCAATCTTTTCTTGTTGATCTAGATTGTCTCTTTGTATCTTATACGTCCTACTCGAATTCTCTAATTCCTTAGTAACCATGTCTACGAATGTATTCACCAAATGGCCTTGTGCGAACTTTGGATAAAAAGTAGATTTCTTTTTAAAAATTCTTTGTTCTGAATTGGTTTCTGCCTCACTTGGCCTTGAATTAATTTGACTCGTGATAGGATCCTTCAGGAAATACTTTTTTAGTGCTAATTTGCGCGCAAACTTATGTACATCTATGTGTAAATTAAAACTGTTTGGTCCGCAAATCGGTGCAAAGGTAAGGCCTTTTCCTAACACTTTCTTTTCGATGCTGGTAAGATGATGTTGACTAATATTAAAAATATTTTGATATGAACTACCAGTTTTTAATTTATGTCTATTAACACCTCCCCTTCTTCCTCTGGTGCATTTTTTCTTTTTTTGTAATTCACCAGAGGCTGGAGGTTTGTGTGGGTTTTTATCTCCACCTGTGGGAATATATGTTCCCTTTCCTTTCTCCACTCTAAAAAAGAAAAGCTTGTTTTGGCTCCCTGAGTCGGCAGTGGGGTGAAAGAAACACTGTCTGGCTCACTTTCAGACTCAATTTCTGAAAGGACATGATATTTGTTGCTTGCCAGAACTGCTTGACTTTTAGCCGCCGACTGTGCGTCATATAGTTCTTTCGCCTGTTTCTGTTTCAAATACTGACTAGTGTCATGTTGTGGTAACACTCTTTGAGGTGGCAGGATAGGGATAGGAATAGGCAAAAGGGGTAGGTGATGTGGTTTTTTTGACCCATCTCCTCTTAAATTTTTATTCTTATCATACGGTGTTCTAGAATTTTTCTCTGTCTGATTACGCTGTGTTCTCTGGTGATAGTCACTTTTCTTATTTATGACCTCTGTACTTTTAGCACCAAGTTCTTTACTTTTTTATTCCAGGTCCTTTGGTGACCCGTATCGTAATCAGACTTATCCCTAAAGAACTTACTCTGTTTTGTACCCACTATTTTCAATTCTACTTGGTCTAGTCTCTTTTTTATAGTGGGTTCAATCTGTAGTAGTTCTACATTGTTTAAAAAGGGATCAAACTTACATTTCAAATTGTCAATCTCATCATCAAGTTGAGTGAGTGTTTTTTTACGCTGATGTATTAGTAATTTCATAAGTGAAAAGGAACAATTGTCTAAAATATCGTTCCATTCCTGCATGAATGGAACATTTTGAGTATCTACTGTGGGTACTTTTTGGACTCTAAGTCCCCGTGGAATACGATGGTTTTCTAAGTACTTACTCAGAGTGGTAACTTCCCACCATTGTTTACTTTCTGCAATTAGTGATTTTTCCAATTGGACTAGAATCGGATGGAAGTCAGCCTCTTTGGGCTCAACTAATGGCACCGATTCTGGGTCCTGGAAAATAAGATCTACATTAATATTAAGACCATCAAGTACCTAGTGACGTAACCCCTGAAGAAGTGCGCATGCGCACGAAACGCGTTGGGCCGTGGTATAGATTTTAATGTGCAGTGTGGCAGAGACTTAGCAGGACGTGAGACACAGATGCTACAAGGAGAGGACGTGTTTGGTGCTTGTTTGATGCTCCCAGAACGGCGAATCCGGTGTTAAATCGCTGAGAGAGAGAGGGCTCTAGCCCCCGGAAGCTCTGGTGTCGCGGAGAGTGACGCAGTACCGGTCGCCGAAGGGAGGAACTCCTGGGAGGTCACGTGATCGGACGGAGCAGCAAGCAAAGACAAGACACACTTCAATCCTCTGCGTATGATCTGTGGCAGTCCTGTAAGTAGGATTCTGGTTTTTACCGACCGGATCCCACATCTGCCTCATCATTTGTGTGTTAATAAATTCTCATTTTTATTTCAGTCAGCCTTACTTGTTATATGTGGTGTTTGTCTTGTATGTGTGTTTTGTTGGTTACACTCTAACTGTTAGTATCAGCTGTGTTGCACTATGATGTGATTTCTTTGTTTTTCTCCCTGACACATGTGGAGTAACATCTATAAGAAATTTGGAGCATCCCAGCACTTCTGCAGATAGAAGTCAAAGAGACAATATCAGCATTGGACTTTGTTTCACCCCTTGGACTATTACGGCGCCGGTCTGTATTTTATATGTATCATTTATATTGGAATGTAAGTTGTTTAAATGGCTTTTCAGAGGTTTAGTGATGATTTACAGTAGATTGAGAGATCAGTTATGAATATTAAAGGAAATTGATTTTAATTTAGTGTGTATGTATGGAGAAGTGTTTGGTTGTAGGACAGTGCTTTTGATAACCCTTCTACATTTATTTGTACTGTATATTGGTTTATCATGGGTGTGTATATAACGTGTGTGTATATATATATATATATATATATATATATATATATATATATATATATATATATATA
This sequence comes from Ascaphus truei, assembly GCF_040206685.1. Lineage (NCBI taxonomy): Eukaryota > Metazoa > Chordata > Amphibia > Anura > Ascaphidae > Ascaphus > Ascaphus truei. Next base: position 342,328,130 of record NC_134484.1, read on the forward strand.
TACTGTATATATCTCTCTCTCTCTCTCTCTCTCTCTCTCTCTCTCTTTCTCTCTGTCTCTCTGTATATATATATACAGTATATATATATAAAGTTGCATGATGAAGCCACAGTACAAATTCATGGGTGAGGGTGGGTATCGGGCCTGTGTGGTTTAACCCCTTAATCACCTTTGCGGTTATTATCTGATAAGGTGTTTAAAGGGTTAATTGATATCTGAATGTAATTGCAATGTATTGGCTTTTGATTTTTGTTTACTTGGTTGTAGGGCAGTATGCTTTTGATAACCCTTCTACATTTATTTGTACTGTATATTGGTTTATCATGGGTGTGTATATAATGTGTGTGTGTATATATATATATATATATACTGTATATATCTCTCTCTCTGTCTCTCTGTATATATATACAGTATATATATATATATAGTTGCATGATGAAGCCACAGTACAAATTCATGGGTGATGGGTGGGTATCGGGCCTGTGTGGCTTAACCCCTTAATCACCTTTGCGGTTATTATCTGCTGATAAGGTGTTTAAGTGGTTAATTGATATCTGAATGTAATTGCAATGTATTGGCTTTGTATTTGCTATGTATGTTGTGGACAAGACAAGGATTTTGCTGGCAACGGACACTTAGTATTGATGAGGTCAGTAGTACTTTATTTATTTGTATATGCTAGTTAATGTTTTTAATAATGGGCAATTAATCTATTATCCATATCTGGATAATAGTTATTTTGCACATTATTGTACTGTAGGTGTTGGGGGGGAGGGTGTATGTATTGAATGTATAGGCCAGGTTTATATGTTTACATTCAGGGTTTGATTCCGTGGTTTTGCGTGGGGCCTATGGAGACCACCTGTGGGTATCCTCGGGTATCCTAAAGGGTAGCAGGCTGGTGGTTCCACGGGTGACACATGCGGGGATGACGATGTGTGGTCCCACTTCTGTGGGGGCACCTCCGACCCGTAGTCTGCGAGCATGACGATGTGTGGTCCCACTTCTGTGGGGGCACCTCCGACCCGTAGGTGCGGGGATGATGATGTGTGGTCCCACTTCTGTGGGGGCACCGCGGACCCGTAGTGAGCACCCGTGAGTTCCCAGACCCCCATGGGAACCACCCGAGGCCCCGCAGACACCTGTGGGTTTGACCCGGGGCTCCCAGACATCCTTGGGCCTACCGTGGGGACCCAATTGTGTTCCACAGTGACCCAAGGAGACCACCTGAGGGCTATGGTGCTGGCAGGATCCACCAGCAGGCCTCCAGAACCTGTGGAATGCTGCTGGTAAACTGTAGGTCTGTCCAGGTGCCCTGCCAGCCCACCGGGGACTAGCGTGGGGCTGCGTTATGGACCCTGAATGTAAAAGAATAAATCTTGTATTTATGGGGGGGTACAGGGGGTGGGTAATGTATTTAATAAATATAATGCTGTTTATTGTGGGTCATTGTACTGTTTTTATTGTGGGTACTGGGGTGGGGGTGGGGTGTTTCCCCAACGGTATGTGGGTAGGCCTCCCTTGTGGGTACTGACTGGGTGGTTAGGCCTCACGGGTGGGGGGGGGTTAGTGTGGGAGGGTATGTAGGCATCCCGAGTGGTGGGTGAGGGTGGGTTAACCCCTTCATGACTGTAGCGGTTAATAACCGGGGGTTAAGGGGTTAGGGGACATTACTTTGTATGTTTTAATTTTTGTGTCTGTTTTGCAGAAGCGGAGGGGTCATGGCCAGGATTGGGGGGGGGGGGGGGTTCGGTATGTGGGTAGGGGGTGAGGGTGGTTAGCAATGCAGGGAGGGAGATTTACTGGTAACAGAAACATCTCTCTCCCTTCAGTGTAATCTGTTTAACAGAAACATTAGGGGGGAGGGGGCTTTAGGCCTTTACATCTCTCTCCCTTCAGTGTAATCTGTTTAACAGAAACATTAGGGGGGAAGGGGCTTTAGGACTTTATATCTCTCTCCCTTAAGTGTAATCTGTTTAACAGAAACATTAGGGGGGAGGGGGCTTTAAACAATGCTGTGTATAATGTATAAGGTTTTTTACAATTAGATAGATGTAATCCTTGGTATTGTAAGGGTTAGCTTTGGTTTTAAATTGTGTTTTCTGGTTGGTACTTACTACAGTATATATTGATTTTTGTATACTTGATTGGTTAAAATAGTTGAATTGTTTGGAAGTGTTTGTATTTACTGGTAGAGTAGCTTGCAATTATATTGTTAACATTCATTTGCAGAATGTATATGGTGCATAGATTTTATGCATCATTTATACAATGTAAATGCAATGTACTGTGTGGATTGGAATGTTATGTTTTATATTGTAAAATCAGTTAGGATTATTAAATGGTTTATTATTATTGTCTGTATAGAGAAGCGTTATCTGTAGGACAGTATGATTTTGATAACCATTCTACATGTATTTGTATATTGGTTCATCATGTGTGTATATATACTGTATACTGTATTTATATATATATATATATATATATACAGTGTATATATATACAAAGTATATACTGTATATATGTATAGGGATTGTTATTATATATATACTGTATATATATCCAGTATATATATACAGTATATATTTATTTCTCTTCATGTATTTATTTATTTAGATTTATTTATTAATTGTGGGGCTGCTGTGTGTGTGTATTTTTTTTATTGTGGGTAGCGGGGGTGGGTGAATGGGGTACTAGCCCCAACGGTGCTTGTTTAGGGCTTGCGGGGGGGTAGCGGGAGGGCTTAACCCCTTCATGACTGTAGCGGTTAATAACCGGGGGTTAAGGGGTTAGGGGACATTACTTTGTATGTTTTAATTTTTGTGTCTGTTTTGCAGAAGCGGAGGGGTCATGGCCAGGATTGGGGGGGGGGGGGGTTCGGTATGTGGGTAGGGGGTGAGGGTGGTTAGCAATGCAGGGAGGGAGATTTACTGGTAACAGAAACATCTCTCTCCCTTCAGTGTAATCTGTTTAACAGAAACATTAGGGGGGAGGGGGCTTTAGGCCTTTACATCTCTCTCCCTTCAGTGTAATCTGTTTAACAGAAACATTAGGGGGGAAGGGGCTTTAGGACTTTATATCTCTCTCCCTTAAGTGTAATCTGTTTAACAGAAACATTAGGGGGGAGGGGGCTTTAAACAATGCTGTGTATAATGTATAAGGTTTTTTACAATTAGATAGATGTAATCCTTGGTATTGTAAGGGTTAGCTTTGGTTTTAAATTGTGTTTTCTGGTTGGTACTTACTACAGTATATATTGATTTTTGTATACTTGATTGGTTAAAATAGTTGAATTGTTTGGAAGTGTTTGTATTTACTGGTAGAGTAGCTTGCAATTATATTGTTAACATTCATTTGCAGAATGTATATGGTGCATAGATTTTATGCATCATTTATACAATGTAAATGCAATGTACTGTGTGGATTGGAATGTTATGTTTTATATTGTAAAATCAGTTAGGATTATTAAATGGTTTATTATTATTGTCTGTATAGAGAAGCGTTATCTGTAGGACAGTATGATTTTGATAACCATTCTACATGTATTTGTATATTGGTTCATCATGTGTGTATATATACTGTATACTGTATTTATATATATATATATATATATATACAGTGTATATATATACAAAGTATATACTGTATATATGTATAGGGATTGTTATTATATATATACTGTATATATATCCAGTATATATATACAGTATATATTTATTTCTCTTCATGTATTTATTTATTTAGATTTATTTATTAATTGTGGGGCTGCTGTGTGTGTGTATTTTTTTTATTGTGGGTAGCGGGGGTGGGTGAATGGGGTACTAGCCCCAACGGTGCTTGTTTAGGGCTTGCGGGGGGGTAGCGGGAGGGCTTAACCCCTTCATGACCGTAGCGGTATTAACTGCTACGGTCGTGAAGGGGTTAAGTGCACCCGCAACCCCCCCGCAAGTCCTAAACTCACACCAAGGGCCAAATACCCCCCTCACCCATCCCCACTACACACAATAAAGCGGGCACGGTGGGTTAACCCCTTCATTGCCTTAGCGGCTATCCGCTATGGTAATGAAGCAGCATTTCTGTATTTTTAATAATATTGAGCAGGAGCAGGGGGGGTCCCTGAGCATTAATTTCTGGCTCAGGGAACCCCCTGCTCACTGTACAATATTATTAAAATACAGAAATGATGCTTCTTTACCATAGCGCATAGCCGCTAAGGTAAAGTACGAGTGTTTATTTATACTGTATATTGTATGTGTTTTATTGATACTGTACATGTGCAGAGGGTCTCCAGAGCAGAAGCGCACAGGTTTCAGGTCTGGGGACCCCCTGCCCCCCGAGATACAGGCCCCTTTAAGGGGTGCCGGTATCCCTCTGCTCTGCTTGGTTTACAGGCCGCGATCACGTGGTCGCGCCCTTTAAACCAAGCAGAGGGATACCAGCACCCCCTAAATGGGCCTGTATCTCAGGGGGCAGGGGGGGCCCAGACCTGAAACCAACGCGATTCAGCTCCGGAGACCCCCTGCACATCTACACTATCAATAAAAGTTCATTTCAAATGTATTTATTGTCATTTATTTATTTATTTATTTAGATTTATTTATTTATTTTTTGGCGGCTGCTGTGTGTGTGTATTTTTTTTATTGTGGGTAGCGGGGATGGGTGAATGGGGTATTAGCCCCAACGGTGCTTGTTTAGGGCTTGCGGGGGGGTAGCGGGAGGGCTTAACCCCTTCATGACCGTAGCGATATTAACTGCTACGGTCGTGAAGGGGTTAAGTGCACCCGCAACCCCCCCGCAAGTCCTAAACTCACACCAAGGGCCAAATACCCCCCTCACCCATCCCCACTACACACAATAAAGCGGGCACAGTGGGTTAACCCCTTCATTGCCTTAGCGGCTATCCGCTATGGTAATGAAGCAGCATTTCTGTATTTTTAATAATATTGAGCAGGAGCAGGGGGGGTACCTGAGCATTAATTTCTGGCTCAGGGAACCCCCTGCTCACTGTACAATATTATTAAAATACAGAAATGATGCTTCTTTACCATAGCGCATAGCCGCTAAGGTAAAGAACGAGTGTTTATTTATACTGTATATTGTATGTGTTTTATTGATACTGTACATGTGCAGAGGGTCTCCAGAGCAGAAGCGCACAGGTTTCAGGTCTGGGGACCCCCTGCCCCCTGAGATACAGGCCCCTTTAGGGGGTGCCGGTATCCCTCTGCTCTGCTTGGTTTACAGGCCGCGATCACGTGGTCGCGCCCTTTAAACCAAGCAGAGGGATACCGGCACCCCCTAAAGGGGCCTGTATCTCGGGGGGCAGGGGGGGCCCAGACCTGAAACCAACGCGATTCAGCTCCGGAGACCCCCTGCACATCTACACTATCAATAAAAATGTATTTAAAATAATTATTAATGTGCCGATGTTTGCGCAGAGAGAGAGCAGCGGATCTCTCTCTGCTGCAAACACATCTCGCCCCCGCCGCCCATACAGTAGTATCATTTATGTATGTGCATATACAGCACTGTACTGTATGTGTACAGTACTGTATGTTAGGGCTTATAGGGGTTGTTGTTATACAGTATATATATATATACAGTATATATACTGCATTACAATTCATTATAGGGGACGGCTTCACAGAGAACAGCTCGCAAGCGCCACCATGTGTATTTTCACGGCATTGCAGTATTGTAGCAAGCCGGAATAAAATGTTTAAATCCCTGCCGGAAAATAACGCAATGCACTCTGGCAGAAAACGATCAGAAACCTGAATACACCCGAGTACACCCAAATTCGCGGGAGTAGCCGAGCTCGAATAAAGTGTGTCGCCAGTGTAGATCAAACAGTTGATACTATGATTGATTCTAGCAATGCTATATCACTAGCATATAACGTTAGTACCCTTGCCCAGATTAATTAGCAGTATAATGGCAGAGTAAAACGGAGCTCACCCTTATGTTTGTCTCTAAGTGTAAGCACTTGTAGGTGTGCAGGGGTGGGTGGGATGTAGGTGTGCAGGGGGGGCAGGCAAAGTTGGCGGGTGGGTGCTGGACCCAGCATGTTCCCCTCTGGCCCGCGGTTGGCATGCACGGGGCTTCCTGCTCTACTCAGGTGCTTCCCTCCTCAATCAGGGAGGTGGGTCCAATGTGGGCATGCAGCAGTGCGGTTCTCTCCTGGCAAACCCCCCGGCAACCCCCCCCCCGTTACTGCTGCCGCAGAGGGGGATTTTGGGGGGAGATGGTGTGGTGGTCCAATGGCCTGTGTGCCACTGTCCCCCCTCCACATCCACTGCCCCCCCCTCCACATCCACTGCCCTCCCTCTGCATACACTGCCCCCACTGCATCCACTAGCCTCCTCTGCATCCACTAGCATCCCTCCACATCCACTACCCCCCCCTCCTGACACCATCCCCAAGGTAAGTCTGAATTTTATGTATTGGGGTGGTGGGTGTATTTTGTATATGTATTAGGGTGGAGGGTGTATTTTGTATATGTATTGGAGTGGTTGGTGTATTTTGTATATATATTTGGGTGGTTGGTGTATTTTGTATATATTGGGTGATTGGGGCATTTTGTATATGTATTGGGGAGGCGGGGGTATTTTGTACAGTATACAGTATGTATTGGGGTGGTGGGTGTATTTTGTATATGTAATGGGGAGGTGTGTGTATTTTGTATATATATTGGGGTGGTTGGTGTATTTTGTATATGTATTGGGTGGTGGGGGTATTTTGTATATGTATTGGGGTGGTGGGTGTATGTTGTATATGTATTGGGGTGGTTGGTGTATTTTGTATATGTATTGGGGAGGTGGGGGTATGTTGTATATGTATTGGGGAGGTGGGGGTATTTTGTATATGTATTGGAGAGGTGGGGGTATTTTGTATATGTAATGGGGAGGTGGGGGTATGTTGTATATGTATTGGGGAGGTGGGGGTATTTTGTATATGTATTGGGGAGGTGGGGGTATTTTGTATATGTATTGGGGTGGTGGGTGTCTTTTTAAAATGTATTGGGGGCACCCACCCAGTCAGTCACCTGAAAGGCACCCACCCACCCATGCAGTCAGTGCAGTCATCCACCCAGTCAGTCACCCACCCAGCCAGTAACCCAGCCAGACAGTCACACACTCTCACACACAATTCTTATTAGGAATTTATTCCATTTTTTTAAAATGGGGCGGGGCTAGGTGGCGAGTAGATTTTTTTGGTTCGGCGAGTAGATTTTTGGGTGAAGCACTGCATTTATGTGTGTATATGTAGCCCCCACCCACTATACAGTGCTTCAGTTAAGAGTGTAGCGCACTATTTATTTATACTAGATCAATTGGTGGTCCTGTTATAGTTATAGTTATATATATATATATATATATATATATATATATAAACATATATATATATATATATATATATATATATATATATATATATATATATATATATATATATATAGTGGTAGTAACTGTTATTGGTTATATATATATATAACTGTTAGTGGTTATCTATATATATATATATATATATATATATATATATATATATATTGGTAGTAACTGTTGCGTAGATTAGCAATATCTTAATGCTTCAGTTGAAATGTATAGCATTTGTTTAAATATGCCTAGCTAAATTTATGGCTCTGCTGTTATCGTTGAATAAAGCAGAGCTGCAGTTAGTACTTCTAAATAATGTAACAAATGCTGTGATCATTTGATAATTGCAACTGTTGCTTAGACTAGCAGTGTCTATATGCTATGCTTCAGTTTAAGTGTTAAGGTCTCCCAGAATTATTGGTCAGATGGTAAGTATTGTAACCACATGGCTAGTGTCTATATTTTTACAGATCTTAATTAGCATGTAGTGTACTGCTACTCCTCTATAAGTTAGTGTTTAGCCGTAGAGCAGTGATATTTATGTCCTTGGTTGTTACCAGAATCTACAGAAGGCTGCTAAAGATGAGGCACACTCAATAAAACACTATTTTTTTGCTTATTCTCCATCAGAAGCAAAGCTGACCAGAAGAGCTAATGGAGTGTTTGTTTTTTTTAGACAGCACATGACGGGCGTAATGACGTCACGTCAGGCACTGACGTACATTTCGAGTCTTCTGACTCTCTCTCACAAGAAACCAGAGCTGCACTTTGGCTCTTTCTTAAATAGCTACTCCGTTGTCATAGCAACCACTGCGGAGTCAATTTATAACAATTTATTGTCTGGGTAATGTGTAATTAGCCACATAGTGAGTGTTAACACCTTGATTTTAAAGGATATTCATGGTTCAGTATTGTTAAATCCTTTTACTTAGTATATTGTGTATATTGTCATTCTCTTTAATGGAATGGAAAGTCTATGTGGCTTATATTTTTTAACATTTCTGACATTTTTGTCTTTTGTTTTAAGTGTTTTTAGTCGTATTGTATCATTTCTATTATTTCAATATTGTACATAGTTATAATCATACATAGTATTGTAGTTTTCATTAAAGTATGTATGTATGATGTATTTTTTCTAGCCTTAATGTTTTTCCATATATGTAAATGTATTTACACATGGCTGAATTTTTAATCATCTATATCTTATGGATTTATAGTATTTTTATTTGGATGAATTGCTTCATTAGTGTGTCTTATATCCATTTCTTCAGTTTGGCTTTTTTACAGAGATCTCAATAGTTAGTACAGGCATACCCCGGTTTAAGGACACTCACTTTAAGTACACTCGCGAGTAAGGACATATCGTCCCATAGGCAAATGGCAGCTCACACATGCGCCTGTCAGCACGTCCTGAACAGCAATACCGGCTCCCTACCTGTACCGAAGCTGTGCTCAAGCGGGGAGACTATAGAGCCCGTTACAAATGCGTTATTGACATCAGTTATGCACATATATGACGATTGCAGTACAGTACATGCATCGATAAGTGGGAAAAGGTAGTGCTTCACTTTAAGTACATTTTCACTTTACATATATGCTCCGGTCCCATTGCGTACGTTAATGTGGGGTATGCCTGTAATTGTTTTTATAACCTGTAATTTTTAAGTCAATATTTATACAGATGTTTAGTATATATAAATGCAGATGCTTATTCACTTGAATTATTCAATAAAGGGAGAGAACCTGAAGCCTTCATTTAGGCCTTGTGGGAATAAGCCTTCAGTTATATATCCATTTTGCTTCTTTTTTTTTACATTTCTTTATCCCAGTCGCCTTTTCGAATATTAGGGACTACTCGGTCAATAGCCATAAATTTCAGTTACTTGATATCTCCTTTGTGACAAATGTTTACATGGCGTGCTACATTGGTATCTAATTTGTTTCTTATAGCTCCAAAATGTTTTAGGATTCTACGGCGTAATTGTCAGCTGGTCTTGCCAACGTATTTTTTTATTTCATATGCATTGAGCCATATAAATTACACCTGTAGTTTTACAGTTCATCAATTGTAGAATCTCAAATTCTTTTGTTCTGTCCAAGTTGTAAAATGTCTTTGTTGGGAACATTCAAGTACATGCTTTACATGTTGAGCATTTAAACAATCCTTTAATAAGGGATTTGTTTAACCATGTAGTTTTATTATCTACTGTGAGATGACTGTGTACTAGGCTGTCGTTGAGATTTTTCGCCCGTCTGTTTACTTTGACAGGTAATCTTTAAGTACTGATTTTACTATCTCATCATTCAACATGATATGCCAATGTTTTTGTAATATTGATTTTATGAAATGCCACTGGTTGTTATACGTCCTTATGAACCGGATCAGTTTTGGTTCGCAGGCTCTGTTTGATGTTTTGTCTTTTAGTAGATTTTCCCGAGGGGTAAATTTAGTTCCTCTGTAAGCATGTCTTAGGGTCTTTTTACTATATCCCCTCTGTAAAAATCTTTCAATGAGATCTAGAGTCTGTTTTTAAAATTCCTGGATGTTAGAAAAGTTTCAACGTACACGTATATATTGCCCTATAGTGATACCTTTTTTTGGTGATTTGGGTGATGGCTATTAGCCCTTAGTAGGCTGTTTGTTGAAGTCTCTTTTGTATAGATAGTAGTCTATAAACAGTCCGAATGATCCCATTCAATCTTAAAATCTAAAAAATTCAGTGTGATTTTATTTATTTCCACTGTCAATGTTTTATTTATGGTTTTATTATTTAGTATATTGAGAAATTCTTCCAATAGTGCGGGTGGACCGTTCCATAGTAGCAGGATACTGTATCGTCAATAAATCTAGTCCAGAGTTGTACTATATTGTATGTCTTTATTTATGTAGCGCCATTAATGTACATAGCGCTTCACAGTAGTAATACACGTGTAATCAAATAAATAACAGATAATATAAATAACAGATCATGGGAATAAGTGCTTCAGACATAAAAATAACATTAAGGAAGGGGAGTCCTGCTCCGACGAGCTTACAGTCTAATTGGTAGGTAGGGAGAACGTACAGAGACAGTAGGAGGGAGTTCTGGTAAGTGCGTCTGCAGGGGGCTAAGCTTTATACCATGTGTCCAGTATTATCCACAGTGCTTGTTTAAGCAAGTGTGTCTTAAGGTGGGTCTTAAAGGTGGATAGAGTGGGTGCTAGTCGGGTATTGAGGGGAAGGGCATTCCAGCGGTGCTGGGCAGTCAGTGAGAAAGGTTTAAGGCTAATTATTGATAACATTACAATGGTTTTTTTCACTGTTCACTCAGTTGATTTCAGATATTTATTATATATAGATATTTTATGGTCTGTTTACCTCAGAAATATTTTGACAATTGCAAGCGTAGTAATTTTATGTATTATACATTATTTACAAGTTTATTCTGTGTAAGATTAAGATTGTTATGGTTTAAATCTACAGCTGCATATGTTTTTCTTATGTGGGGGTATCAGATTCATTCTCATTATGCTAATTGTTTACACCTGATTTTTTTTATCTAATCTTGCATAGCTAATTGGATGTGTGGGTGTATATATATATGTGTCTAGCACACCCATAGTCCATCCCCTGATGAAAACAGTTTAGCTGTTGAAACGCGTAGTGCCAGGTGTGCTGTGGATTCCTGCAGCGTTGATTTATGAGTTCTGCCTGACATTCTCCTGCTTGCCATCTCCGTGCACGGCATGACGTCATCTGTTCGTTCCGCCGCAAACATTGTCCCCAGTGGGAACCTAAACCATCTGGAGGTGTGTTCCCGGGGAAAGAATACTGTGAGGAGCCTGATGACGTGAGTTCCTGCTGGCAGAGATACACGAGGGCTGTACTGGATGCAGTGGTGTCACGGAGCAGAGTAGCAGAGCAGCAGCGCTTACAGATCCTTTGGAGCATGAGTATTACTCATACAATGTTTTTTTATCTTTTATGTTTGTGAGTTCATTTTATGAGCCTTTTATTGGGTATTAAACCATTTTTTGCACAGTAATGCACTAGGATTGGGCGCTTTTTTCTTATATTTTATATATATATATGTACATAAGTGTCAATTGGAGTGCTAGTGGGCATGGCTAAATGTGTACAACATAAAACAAAGAAGCCCAAAGCTACAGCCAATTTGACAAATATACACAGTGAAATACATATATATCTCTTGTAAATGTAAGAATCGGGGAGCGCGTCCCCCGCGGCACACTCCATCCTTACCTGATGTCTCATTCAACCCCGTTGTCCTTACAGCGCGCACACTCCCGCAGGAGATTTCTAGATGTCGCTAAGTCAGGCTCCATCCCCTTCTTGGGACGCGCATCAGCTGCGCACGCCGCGCACTATGTGACGCGTGTGTACAGCTCCCAAGCCGCATGTCAACTTTCTTAATCATGCCAACCTGTCTCCTGTGTCTCTCCTCCTATCTGTGCCTCCGCAGAGGCGGCACCTTCACTCCGCCCCCCCCCTCTCATTGAGCGTGCTCTCCCATATATGCTCAGCTGTGCCACTTGCACTTTGGCTGAGCATAGTTCCAGTTAGAGCTGTTCTCCCACTTCCTGGTTCCTTGTCCTGCCTTGTCTCCTAGCTCCTTGTTTCAGATTGACCTCATGTGTACCGACCCGGCTATTACTTTGGACTCCGCACGTCTGGTTTACCGACCCGGCTTACCTCTGACCTTCTGCATCTCTCCAATCCTGACCACGACTTACGGACACTGACCATTCTATGGCTCTTACCTGAGACCTCGGCAAGTACCTAACCATTCTACTCTCTCCAATCCTGACCCGGCTGCCTGATCATCTGCATTCCAGACATGCCCCGTGGCTGTGGGTGGCGTTTATACACATTCCCATCTCATTACTGGGGTCCCACCTTGTTTGTGGTGAGCACAGCGTTACAGTAAAAGGATAATTTAGTTGAACCGTTAGGCGTTATAAGCTTGCTAACCACATCAATGCATGACTATTAGCAGGTCCTTTTGGGGACCATTTGGGGTTCCATAGAGCTTGCTGGATATCTGTGTGTTTATTAACTTTGTCCAGCTGATCTCAGATGTTTTGAAGGTCAGTGGCTCCTCCTAGGGTTTAAGCTCGCCCCTCCCCAGTTTCCAAGTGAGTAGGTCTTTCATGCAGCTGGTTTTGACAGATCCAATGAGATCATTATTCCTCTAATTATAGAGGTAAATAAGAATTTTAATCAGTTAGTGTTAGGCCCTGCTAATGGTAATGCCTTTATGTGGCTAGCAGTCTTATAACGCTTTGGCCAAAGGGTTTAACTAAATAAATGACCCTTTAACAAGAGATACTGTATATAGGTGTTTCACTGTATTTTTGTCATTTTGGATGCAGGTTTGGGCTTCTTTGTTTTATGTTGTATACTTTTAGCCATGCCCACTAGCACTCCAATTGACACTTATATACATACAGTATATATATTATGTGGTTGTCATATTCTCTAGCCTGCTGTTCCCATGCTTGGCCACCGGGACTGCTGCCACTCTCAATGTCTGGTTCTAGCCTGCAGTACCTATATTTGCCCACCGGGGAGTGCTGCTGCTAAACTAAGGAACATTCCAGACTCTGATACCTGACACCTTTGCACCTGTGCTCCACCTCTCAGCCTGCCTATATAAACCTCCCTTTCCTGTTCCTCTTTGCCTGTTTATACTGGTTCCTTAGCTTCTGCAAGGTTCCTGTGTTTACTGCTGTTCTAGCTATTGCTATCATCCTGTTCCAGTTTCCTCGTTGCCGACCTCTGCTTGTTTCCTGACTTCGCTACCTGCCGCCTCCTCGGACCTCTGCTTGTTTCCTGACTTCGCTACCTGCCGCCTGCCTCGGACCCCTGCTTGTTTCCTGACTTCGCTCCCTGCTGTTCCTGCCACTGGGATCCACTTCAGCCGAAGTCCAATCCTTGACAGAATAAACAGGCCCTACCATGGATTCCGCCGGAACAGACCTGGCCCAGGCTCGGACACTGCAGGACTTACAACGTATCATGGTTGGTTTCCAAGAACAACAAGCACACCTTATCAAACGTCTTGGTCACGTGGAAGAACAGGATACCCTCCAGAAAGAACGGGATGCCCGCCAGGTAGAACGTGATGCCCACTGGGAAGAATGTTTCGTCCGCGCGGAAGGATGTGCCCTCCGCTCAGAGGAACGAGCTGCCGCCGCAGAAGCTGAAAACCGTGAACTACGTGCAGCTTTAATCACCGCATCTGTTCAAAAGACTCTGACAGTGCAAACCGCGCCCCGTGTAACCCTTCCGGAAAAATTTGGAGGAAAAAGACAATCTTTTCGGGATTTCCTTAATCAATGCAGACATGTGTTCAAGCTTCAGCCTACCATCTATAATACCAACGAAGCCAAGGTTGGACTGATCATAACCCTGCTCAAGGATGAGGCCCTTGCTTGGGTCTCCCCTATGTTAGAACAGGATAGCCCACTACTAAGGGATCTGGAGGAGTTCATCGATGCCATGAGTCTTATTTTTGATGACCCAAATCGTAGTGCAACCGCTGAGGCAACTCTGAACAATCTTCGTCAAGGAAGACGCTCGGCTGCTGAGTACACCGCTGAATTCTGCAGATGGGTTAACGATACTGAGTGGAATGAGACCGCGCAGAAATATCATTTTCGGCAGGGTCTCTTGGAGCAAGTTAAAGACGAACTAGCCTGGGTGGAGACCCCAGAGAGATTTCAGGACTTTGTTCATTTATGCATCCAAATTGATCGCAGGCTTATGGAAAGACGATTGGAGAGACAGGGGTTCATGCCAAGCAACCCCGGGTTTAGAGATGTCAGTACCCCAAGACGTTCCAGGGAGACTGAGGAGGAGCCGATGCAAGTAAATACACTGCTGGGACCCATCTCAACCGGGGAAAGGAATAGACGCTAAACAGAAGATCTCTGTTTATATTGCGGAAACGATGGGCACTATCTCGCTGATTGCCCAAACAAGTCCAGGCAGTCTTCTTTCCAGAGCCCTAGAAGAAATCAGCTGCACGCTATTTCAAAAACTGTTCTCTCTGCTTCTCAAAGGAAAGATAACCCTCCTTCGCTACACCCTCACCTCCTGGTTCCTATTATAATCGAGGAAGGAACACATCGTTTTTTCAACCACAGTAATGGTCGACTCAGGGGCGGCAGGGAATTTTATGGACATAGAATTCGCCAAGAACAATTCGGTATCATTTGTAGCCAAGGAATCGCCAGAAAGGATGGAAGTCATTGACGGTTCTCCCTTGAGCTCTGGACCTGTTACCCATGAAACCAGTAACTTAACACTAATCATGGAGCCCAATCACCAGGAGAAGATTTCATTTGGTCTCATTCCATCACCTTTGTTTCCAGTGATTCTGGGAATTCCATGACTCATGATCCATAACCCACTAATCGACTGGAAGACCAAGACACTCACGTTTCCCTCGGAGCACTGTCAGCTAGCCTGTCTACCTAAAACTCCTATACCAGAGTGTGTAGGAATACATAAGATTTCCTCGTCTCAAGAAAATCTTCTGCCGGCTCCTTACTCTGAGTTTTTAGATGTGTGTGACAAGAAGAACGCGGATACGCTTCCCCCACATCGCTCTTATGACTGTCCCATTGAATTATTACCGGGTGCTGCTATTCCGTTTGGAAGAATTTATTCCCTCTCAGAACCGGAATTGAAGGTCCTCAATGACTACATACAGGAGAACCTATCAAAGGGTTTTATCCGACCCTCTACTTCTCCAGCAGGCGCTGCGCTCTTCTTTGTGGGAAAGAAAGACGGTTCTCTAAGCCCCTGCATTGACTATCGGGAACTAAATAAGATAACGGTGAAGAACCCATTACCTCTGATTCCTGAACTATTGGAAAGAATTCGGTCAGCCAAAATCTTTACCAAATTAGATCTCAGAGGAGCGTATAATTTGGTCCGCATTCGACCCGGTGACGAATGGAAAACAGCCTTCTGACCCCGTTATGGGCACTATGAATATCTGGTGATGCCTTTCGGACTCTGTAATGCCCCTGCTACTTTCCAGCATTTAATCAATGATGTCCTCCGAGAGTTATTGGACCAATTCGTAGTGGCATACCTGGATGACATCCTAGTCTTCTCAGATAACATCATGGATCACCAGAGACATGTCCGAATTGTCCTTGAGCGTCTCCGTAAGTACAAATTATACATCAAGTTAGAAAAATGCGAATTCGAAAAAATCAGCATGCAATTTCTCGGTTACATCATCTCTCCCGAGGGTTTGAGTATGGACCCAGGCAAGATTCAAGCCGTGGTGGAATGGCCAATCCCTCGGAATGAAAAGGACATTCAGAGATTTGTGGGTTTTGCCAATTTCTATAGACGTTTTATTACAATTTATCTGGCATTATTGCCCCAATCACCCAACTCACACGGAAGGGATTCCCCTTCAAATGGTCTCCTAAAGCGGATGCGGCATTCGAACAATTGAAGTCACTCTTCACATCTGCCCCTATACTCATCCATCCAAATCCAGAATTACCATTCATCTTGGAAGTGGATGCATCCGACTCCGCTGTTGGTGCCATTCTGTCACAAAGAATTGGACCCAAGATGCTCCTTCATCCATGTGCCTTTTATTCATACCAAATGTCAACAGCTGAACGAAATTATGACATTGGAAACAAAGAACTTTTGGCTATAAAAGCTGCATTCTCTGAGTGGAGACATCTACTGGAGGGGGCCAATCACCCAATTACGGTCTTTACGGATCACAGGAACTTAGAATTCATTCGATCCGCAAAGAGACTGTCTGCGCGACAAGCCAGATGGGCTCTCTTCTTTGCAAGATTTCAGTTCCACATCTCCTACCGCCCTGGCTCCAAGAATGGAAAAGCCGACGCCTTGACACGGTCCTTTCCTAATCCTAGTTCAGACAAAGAGCAAGAAGAAACTATTCTTCCAAAAAGAAATTTTTGGGGCGTCACATTCTCCGCAGATCTCCTCACACAAATAAAGGGAGCCTACTCAAATGACTCTTTTCTTAAAAACCCTCCTCCGGAAGCAGAACTATATCTATGTGATGGTCTCTGGCACTGTAAGGATCGTCTGTTTGTCCCTAAGGAGGTAAAATTAGAGGTGCTCCAATTAATGCACGACTCCCGACCCGCTGGTCACCCAGGTGTCCTCAAGACACAGGAACTGTTGTCTCGCTCTTTTTGGTGGCCTAAATTAGCACAAGATGTTAAAGACTATGTCCTCTCCTGTGAGACTTGTGCTAGGACCAAGACCACTCGTGCATCACCTGTGGGTTTACTGCAGCCTCTTCCGGTTCCAACTCGTCCATGGGGGTCCATATCAATGGATTTTATTGTTGACCTGCCCCGATCAAGTGGACATAATACCATCCTGGTAGTGGTGAATCGACTTACAAAGATGGCTCACTTCATTGCAGCACTGAATCTTCCTTCTGCAGACCAGACAGCCAAGTTGATTGTGAAAGAGGTGTTTCGGCTTCACGGGGCTCCTGATGAGATCATATCCGATAGAGGGGTACAATTCACTTCAAAATTTTGGAGGACCTTCTGTTCCTCTCTAGGAATTCGTTTAAATTTATCGTCTGGCTATCATCCACAATCCAATGGCCAGACAGAAAGGACCAATCAGACTTTGGAACAATACTTACGATGTTCTGTTTGTCATCTCCAGGATGACTGGATTGATTTCCTACCATTAGCTGAGTTTTCATACAACAATTCACATCATTCTTCGACTCAGAAGAGCCCCTTTTTCTCAAATTATGGATTTCATCCAACCTTTATTCCTCGTTTTCAATCTTCGGGACCCATTCCGGCAGTTACAGAGAAACTGGAGACTCTGCGAGACATCCAGGAGACCCTCAAAGAGACACTTCGTGAGGCTCAAGTAAAGTACAAAAGAGCAGCAGACCAACACCGCAGACCCTCCCCAGAATTTCAAGTCGGGGATAAAGTCTGGCTTTCTACAAGAAATTTACGTCTAAAGGTTCCAACCATTAAATTGGGCCAAAAATACATCGGGCCATTTCGCATCTCAGCACTAATAAATCCAGTGTCCTTCAGATTAGAGCTTCCTGAGACCATCAAAATACACCCTGTGTTTCATTCTTCTCTGCTGAAACCTTTCCGTGAGAATCCGTTTCCTGGACGGAGACTTCCTCCCCCTGAACCAGTCCTCGTGGATACCGAAGAGGAATTCATTGTGGAGAGAATTTTGGATTCCAGGTTACACCGAGGGAAACTACAGTACCTGGTTCACTGGGGGGGCTATGGCCCAGAGGAAAGGTCTTGGGAACCCAAAGATTTTTTACATGCTCCGCGACAAGTCAAAGCTTTTCACCGGAGATATCCAGACAAGCCTAGCAAGAATCGTCCGGAGAACGCTCTTGGGAGGGGGGAGTAATGTCATATTCTCTTGCCTGCTGTTCCCATGCTTGGCCACCGGGACTGCTGCCACTCTCAATGTCTGGTTCTAGCCTGCAGTACCTATATTTGCCCACCAGCAGTGCTGCTGCTAAACTAAGGAACATTCCAGACTCTGATACCTGACACCTTTGCACCTGTGCTCCACCTCTCAGCCTGCCTATATAAACCTCCCTTTCCTGTTCCTCTTTGCCTGTTTATACTGGTTCCTTAGCTTCTGCAAGGTTCCTGTGTTTACTGCTGTTCTAGCTATTGCTATCATCCTGTTCCAGTTTCCTTGTTACCGACCTCTGCTTGTTTCCTGACTTCGCTACCTGCCGCCTGCCTTGGACCTCTGCTTGTTTCCTGACTTCGCTACCTGCCGCCTGCCTTGGACCCCTGCTTGTTTCCTGACTTCGCTCCCTGCTGTTCCTGCCACTGGGATCCACTTCAGCTGAAGTCCAATCCTTGACAGTGGTAATTATTGGGGTTCCTTAGAGCTTTCTGGGTATCTGTGTGTTTATTAACTTTGTCCAGCTGGTCTCAGCTGTTTTGGAGGTCGGTGGCCCCTCCGTCCCAGGGTTTAAGCTCGCCCCTCCCCACTTTCCTCGTGAGCAGGTCTAATTGTAGAGGTAAATAAGAATTTTAATCAGTTAGTGTTAGGACCTGCTAATGGTCATGCCTTGATGTGGCTAGCAGGCTTATAACGTTTTGGTCAAAGGGTTTAACTAAATGACTCTTTTTCAAGAGATATATAGGTATTTTACTGTGTATTATTGTCATATTGGATGTACCTTGGGCTTCTTTGTTTTTTGTTGTATACATTTAGCCACACCCACTACAATATATATATGTATATGTATATATGTATATATATTATATATATATATATATATATAGACAAGAGACAACAGCGCAAATATATAACAATATGTTAAGTATGGTTAAAATATATTAAAAAACCACACTCCTAGCAAATCAGTCAATTAAAAGGTATATACCCTTACAATCTACTAACCCTACAGACTTGCAGCCAGATTAGGTCTGCGGCTCCACAACGCCGCTGGGAATGTATAGCGAAGAATGACCTAGGCGCACATATGCAGGGGAAGAGAAGAAAAACAAGAGAGGGAAAATCATAGGGCAGTATATCAAAATAATCAGATATAAATTGGTGAGATATGCACTTACACTAGTATGATCAATTAAAGCCTTTAATCTACTTAGGGACTCTCGAACTCAGCTCCTGTAGTTCGTCTGTTTTCTTGGCTCTTGGGTCTTTGGAAGAGTTTGTCCTTAAGGATCCCTGCAGCAATCGCGTTGTGTCTGTTTTAGCAGACTGTACCTTATTTTGGATCTCGTACAAGAGGATAGGTAGGGAATAAAAGGAGAAACATATGTGTAAAACCTTTTAATAAAACAACTAAAGATAAAAAAGAGGTTTTTAACTCACATTCTACAAGTTAAAAACGAGCAGTAGAGAGTGTTTAGCGAGTCTCTCACACTCGTGGTATAGAACGTCGACTTCCAGACTTCCTCACACCAGCGGGTGCTTCCGCATCAGGTGATCCGGCCCTGCACGGCTCTCGCGAGATTTCCCTCTGTGATGTTCAGTATTACACTGCCGATGCTCCGTTCAGCTCTCGCTTAGAACAGTCTCTCGGCGTCACTCTCCCTGCTCCAATCACGCTGGCCCTACGCGTTTCTCCACTTGGGCTTCATCAGGGGATGCTCAGCTGCTCAGCTGCTCAGCTGCTCATAAATTCCTTACCAGGCAGACCGGCCAATCCAAGACCACGCAGCAAGAAAAAAGACAGCACTCAGTATAAATATCAAAAGATGTATATATATATAAAGGTCCTGTTTAAGGACCGAAACGTCGGTTGTATGTGCCTGTCTTCAATACATCTTTTGATATATATATAGTTTCTTAAAAGAGGTAAAGGGCCTTCTGCTAGAGTTTTATTGGTTTCTTCTCGGAGTGATTTAAGATTTTGTAGGTTTTCTATGTCTATTTCATCTAGGTCTTGTAGACCCTGATTGTACAAAGATGTTCTTTCTTTTAGTTTTTAGAAATTATTGTATCTTAAACCCTTAATTGAAAACATACAATTTTGCAGACATTACTGAACCGCTTTATCAGGGATACAAGAACAGTTCTGAAAAGTGTTTTTATACTGTACTGTTGCAGCTAAACCACTTATCTTCCAAGTATCCATGCATGTATACTGTATATATATCATATACTGTATGTGGCTAATTTTGTGTGATTAAAATGTAATTCTATTCATACTTATAATAAAACACATAGGGGCCTATGCACGAAACTGCGAGAATGGCCATTCGCCAGACGTAGAACTCGCCATGTTTTTGGTGGATTCCCCTCACAGTATGCAGGAAGGTGCGCATATCTGTGAGAGGAATCCGGTGGAGAGATGGAGAGCCCTGGTGAGAAGGGCTCCACTGGCGAGATCTGTCAGCAGAGAGCGAGATCCGCCTCTCTCTGCACAAATCTCGCCGGCAAATAAAAAATGTGTACATAAATTTTTTATTAATAGTGTAGATGTGCAGGGGGTCTACGGAGATGAACCTCGTAGGTTTTATGTCCGGGGACCCCTGCTTCCTGAGATACAGGCCCCGTTATGAGGTGCTGGTATCTCCTATGCATGGAGATAGCCCGATCACTGCCTTGAGAAAGGTCCCCCTGTGAGGACCGAAACGTTAGCATTTGTGCCACCTACTCTAATACAATCTTTTTGAAAATTACCTCTGACTGCTGTCTCGTTCCTACTGCGTTGCTGCGGCTGCACCACTGCTGTGAGGAACACCCCTGCCTATTAACTACTGCTAAGGGACATGCACCTACCTTTTACTGCATACACGTGACGAAGTTGAGACATTAGGGGGTCTGACATAACAGCATTAGGATGAAGCAATTTTGTTTGAATATTTTCAGTCTGCCATCTTGTCTTTGTGAGTTTTAATGTCATCTTTCTATGTGAAGAAATCTGTGTGAAAGAGAGAATGGAAAGTTTTCGCTCCTAGCTGACTTTATTGATCTTTCCTCATCCAATCAGCTTCAAATTGAAAGTGTAAACAGGCCAGAAGTTGTGAGAAAACTTGAGATAAGCTCAGATTCTTACAGAGAAACTGATTCTCATACAATGTGCCAAGTGGCAGAACTGACATCACATTTAACCCCATAATGAATTTTAGTTTACATACAGTTATTCAGTATTATTATGTATTACAAAATGACATCAGCTTTAGTATTGTTATGTATTACAAAATGAGGTAATATTTAGTGATGTGCAAGCCCCCCCATAAAGGGGTGGAGCTTTAGGTTTTAGGGTATAAATATATGGCATACCGTGTTATCTGGGAGAGAGCTTTTTGTTTAGAAGCTGTCTCCGCTGTGTGCACTCTGAATAAACTCATTTGATAACTGAATCTTTGTTGTAACATTTTTACAGCTTTTACACACGTGGGTGCCAACTACTCTCCATTGACACACACACATTATTTATATATATATATATATATATATATATATATATATATATATATATATATATATAATTATTTTAAATATATATATATATATATATATAATATTTTAAATATATATGTAGTATTTTAAATATATATGTAGTATTTTAAATATATATATAGAAAGGAGAGAGGAGAGAGCACACGCCCCATAGTATAAAACCATATATTTAATGATGGGAAAGGAAGGGAGGGGAAGAAATAAACTCACAAGGGTACAATGATTAAAAGCATTTCGTGACAATATCACCACCATCCGGTATCTGTATTCGAATCAGAAGTCCATCAGTCTCTCAGAGATGAAGGGGCAGTGACTTGTGAGTTTATTTCTTCCCCCTCCCTTCCTTTCCCATCATTAAATATACGGTTTTATACTATGGGGCGTGCGCTCTCTCCTCTCTCTTTTCTGCTGATTCCATATGGATGTGGTTAATCCCCTTGAGAGCAGCCGGAGACCCCCTTACCAGCATTACTATTGCACCATTTGTTGGACATTTTTGAAAGGACTGCTTTTTACTTCTTTTCCTTCTTTATTCACAGTTTGATATTAATATTTGGTTTTTATTTAACACCATTTATCTCATTGATTCATTAGGCATTTACACATTTATATTATGTTGGTTTATCCTTGGTATTAATATATTAATTTATTTGAATACCTATTCCAGGCGCTGCTTTATTGTTTTTTTCTTTAGTCTCATATATATATATATATATATATATATATATATATAATTGCTGCAGCAATTTGGGTGTAGTGTGTGAAGGGCGCTGTCTTTATTATTGTTATATCATTGGCTGCAGCAATTTGGGTGTAGTGTGTGAAGGGCGCTGTCTTTATTATTGTTATATATATATATATACTGTATATATAGTAAATATATGTATGATTAACCAATCTACAAAGAAATGGTTAAGGATATCCATGTATAAATTTAAAACATCCGATCGCAAATTGACAACATCACAGCCAAATTTAAAACAAAGCCAAATGAAAATTAAAACATTTATCATAAGAGAATACCGCAAACACCTATCCAAACCAGTAAATAGCAAATGGCAATAAAACATAC
>NC_134484.1:342353052-342465552 GCF_040206685.1 Ascaphus truei
ATTCATGTATTTAAAATGGGCAAATGCACTATTATCCATATGTGGATAATAGTTATTTGGCACATTACTATTACTGTATATGTTAGAGGGCGGGTGGGGGGGGGGGGTTATTTATTTAAAAGTATTTATGTGTGTTTTAATTATTTTTTTGGGGCACAGACTTGATACTGCAGGCAAGCTTGGACACCTGCGGGGAACACCGCCAGCCTATAGTGTCATTGCTGTGCATTCCAAAAATGTTAGGAACCTTAAGGGGTTGTTGGTGTATTATATATACCCACCTGATCCGACTGTGCTAGAACCGGGGTCGCGCTAATTTAAAAAAAAATGGCCGCCGCGCGCCCGATCTGGAGGGAGGGAGGGAGGAAGGAGGGAAGGAAGGAAGAGGTGGCCAGAAGCCCTACACGTCCCCCAGCAGCGGCCCTCGGAGTCCAGCTGCAACCTGCTCCTTACCTCCCACACCCACCACCGGCATCCATCCCACTCCACCGGCATCCACTTCCTCCCCCCCCCCCCCCGAGGCCCCCACACCTACCGGCCCTTCGCACCCGCTCTCCACGGCATAATCAGTTTTGGGTCTAGCCCACGCGGCCAACCGAGTCCCAGCCTGCTCCTCACTCACTCCCCCTACTGGCATCCACACAACCCCCCCTCATACCGAAACCCCCCCTCCTCCTGCAGTGTGCAGTGAGTGTGTGCAGTGTGTAGTGAGTGTGTGTGCAGTGTGCAGTGAGTGTGTGCAGTGTGTGCAGTGTGCAGTGTGCGCCGTGTGTGCAGAGAGAGTGTGTGCAGTGTGTGCAGTGAGAGTGTGTACAGTGAGAGTGTGTGCAGTGAGTGTGTGCAGTGTGTGCAGTGTGTGCAGTGTGTGCAGTGTGTGCAGTGTGTGCAGTGAGTGTGTGCAGTGTGCAAAAAAAGTTAAAAAAAATGTATTTTTTTTTTTTAAATTCGGGGTCCATGCTAAAACCGCATTATATGCAGATCCGCGTTATAGCGGATCGCGGGATATAATACAGTGGTCGACAAATCACCAAAAAACCTACTCGCCACACAAAAAAATCTACTCGCCACCTAGTACCAAACGTGTGCTGCTTCGGCCAATAGGAGCTCGCCACGATGTTAAATCCACTCGCCCGGGGCGAGCAAATGTATAGGTTTGTCGAACAATCTATATATATATAGCCTCTCTTGCATTCCCAGTAAAATCAATGGGGAAAGGCGGGGTTGCAGACCTGTCTAAGACATGCAGATGAGCATACAGTTATATTTGTATATATATATATATATATATATATATATATATATATATATATATATATATATATATATATATATATATATATATATATATATATATTGTGGGTAGCGGGGATGGGTGCAGTGTGTATTCGCCCCAATGCAGGGTGTTTAGGGCGTGCAGGTGGGTAGCTGGAGGGCTAAACCCCTTCATGACCGTAGCGGTATTAACCGCTAAGGTAATGAAGGGGTAAGGGCCACGCGCAATCCCCCGCCCCGCAAGCCATAAACACCCACTGAAGGCCAAATACCCCCTTCATCCACCCCCGCTCCCCACAATAAGCCTAGTACTGCATGTTAACCCCTTCATTGCCTTAGCGACACAGGAAAAGGGCCTGGTTTTTTCTTTGTCCCGTATCGCCACTCAGCACCAGCTTTTTGCCAACTTTTCTTGGCGGAGCGATTTGGAGAAAATTTCTCCATTCTAGAGCGGCGATCAGCTCCGAGATGCTGATCAGTGCTACTAGAACACAGCGGGATTTAAAACTGGCGAGATATTGCTACTTGCCAGCCGCGCGGTGAGTTTTATTTTCTGCCAAAAAAAAAACGCGGATTTTGCTCATCTCGCCAGCTTTTTGGCATTTACAGAATTGCTGTAGGCATATACATTAATACATCCGTATCTGACATTAAAATACATTTTAGGAATCATATACGTACAATGTGTACATATATAATATGTGTTGTTCCCAAATTTTACAAATATAATTTTTTTAAAAAGTAAAACCTGTACTGTATACAGTATGTACAATAAGACTTACTCAGGTTTATTGTGTTTCAAATTAAAATGGTTTGAAAGCCTGAGGGCCAGATCCACAAAAGCATTCTAAGAAGTACTGTAGCTTTTCTGGGCCTGTGTGTTTTTACTCCTGTCTTCATATTGAGAATGTGTTCACTAATCCTTCTTTTCAGCTGTCTTCCAATTAAAATAAACAGCACCAGAGAGAGCAATAAAGATTGTTACATCTGTATCATAATAATCCATTTTGGACAGTGGTTTCTAGGGGATACTGTAAATATTCTGTCCACTGGATAATAAAATGTTTACTATGTATAGAACCATTCTCTATGAACTTTTACAGGTAAAAAAACCCCACAATTTTAATTGTACTGGTAGTTCAATTAAAGACTGAGTTTTTATCATTTAAATGTAAGTAGGTAATATAATAAAATTATTTAAAATATTGGGATCACCTTTCTAGATAAAAAGTTTATCTCCACTAAAGATGTTCAAACGTTCACATAATCAGGCGAAATTTGCCCATCACAGTTTCTCAAACAATTTTTATTTTAACTTGTAATTTTATTGAAATGTTCAATATTCACAATAAATAATAATCAATGTGATCTCAGCTTTTTTCTAATTTCCCCCCTGCGAGCTTCTCGCAATCTGAGCTGCAAGGAAAGAGCCGCCTCTCCCTGCACAGCTCTCACAGGCGATTGCACTGTTTTTATTGAAATTTGAATACTAGTGTGCGGGAGCAGGGGGTCTCCAGAGCTGAACCACTTTAAATTCAGGTCCAGGGACACCCTGTTTCCAAAGATACAGGCCACAATATGGGGTTCTGGTATCTCCTACGTATTTAAATGTCCCGGTCACATGACGTGGGAGATTTAAACATGTTTAAAGTATTTTGATTGTATTTTTCATTTGTAGTTTTTTGCTTGTCCATTGAATGACAATGTGTTTATCTATGCCCCTTTAGGGCATGGTATACATGGCAATGCATTTTTGGGGGCAAATACTTGTTTTTATTTCATTGATATATATTTTTGTTTATTGTTTTGTTTAATTCTTGTGTATTTTTGTTTCTTGTTTTGTATTTGTAGGGCTTGTTTTCTTTAATTGTTGTGTTGTTTAGGTGTTTGATTTATTTTGTTCTTGTTTTGTTTAGGTGTTTCATTTCTTTAATTGTTGTGTTGTTTAGGTGCTTAAATTCACTTAATTGCTGTAAGGTAAGAAGGGGCATTACATTTGAAATGTATCCAATAGCCTTTTAATCATTAAGTACAGTAGTAGGTATGTATGTTTGTATAATTTTATTTACATAGCACCAACAGTGTACAGTATGTGGTGCTTTAAAAAAATTACAAAACAGAGAATATAAAGTACTAACAATGAGCATAAGAGCAGCAAGTAAATTAAAAATAATGTAAAGGAAGAGTGTACCCAAAGAGATAAGAGATGTATTGGGAGACTTACAGACACAGTAGGAATTAAAGTGCATTTACTGTATTAAGGCACAAATCAGGCAGGTCAAGTGCATATGAAGTCAGTAGAGTAGGCATAGATAATTTAATGAAATGCTTCTTGCAAGAAGTGGATTTTAAGGTAAGCTTTAAATATGGAAAGGGAATGTTCCTGGTGAATATTGAGCAGAATAGAGTTTTAAAGGTAACATTATATACATACATGATATACATTGATATCAGCTCCGGAGACTCCCTGCTTCCATCCAATGTAATAAAAATACATTTACAGGCAGCCTCATTACTTTAGCAGCTAACCGCTAAGATAATGAAGGGTTTAAAGACCAGTGCCAAGTTTATTTGGGTTAGAGGGGGTGGGTGAAGGTGATATTTGGCTCGTGGTGAGTGGTAGATATACCATGTGATGCCTTTCCCTTTGACATCATATAAAAGGCAGGAAATATAGCCAATCAGGTAGCTTGCTGCCTCCCTCTCTTTTTGATGATGTCACCACTCCAAAAAAGGAAAGGCATCACATGGTACAGATGCAGCCACCAGTATCCGATCACTTGCCTGGGTAAAAACTAAGGCATCTCACAGTAAATGCCTCAACATTTCTGCGAAATTCCTAATGGCCCATCGGATTAACACAGCAGGGGTCCCTGCTGTCCCATTCAGTTCGAATGGGACTGCAGGGACCCCCCACTGTGTTAATCCGACAGGCCATTAGGAATCTCACAGAAATGTTTAGGCATGTTGAGGCATTTACTGTAAGATTGTCCCATATTTTCCAAGGCAAGTGATCTAATACTGGTGGCTGCATTTGTATATCTACCAATCCGATTGGTGGGTATTCTATATGACGGCTTACAATTTTTGGAGTGAGGATTTTTGGGCAGAAGTGATGTAATCTTAAAGAGAGGGAAGCATATACTTCCTGATTATCTGGATTCCCTCCCTTTAAAATGAAGTCACATCCTTAAAAAATGAAAGCTGTCACATGGTACACCAACCAATAGGATTGGGGCGTACCCTTTGACACTCAAATAAGACATCACAGGCCTTATATAGTCCAGTTTCATCTCATTTGAGCCCAAGAAGCCATTGGGGCAATATCTCCGGGCCCCTTTGTATTATAAAGAAGAGAAGACAGAAGAAAAGAAAGTAGAAAGAAGAAAAGAAGGAAAGAACTTGACAGAGTAATCAACAGAGGACCATGGACTTCTGCGCATTCCGTCGAGGGTCCAATGTGCAAATCTATGCCCCTTTCAGGTTCTACCGTAGATAACCACAGTGAAAAGCAATACATTTTTTGGGAAATGGTTGTTTTTATTTAATTGTTATGTACTGTATTTTTTTTATTTTTTTTTTTAGGTTGCCTATTCATTGTCATTGCGGCAATCCATGACCATATATTGTGGGCATGGTTTACCACAGTCACAATCAATGGCTTTATTGTCCAATGCGTGTTTATATTTAAAGGCAATGGGGGCCATGCATTAAGCTCTGTGATTATCCGCCAGGCTGAAAAAAAATAACCTGCCCGATAAAAAGTGAAGCCGGAGGCACGATCCACTAAGCCGTTCAGCCCATTTTCTAACGTGCGACTTCAAAACAGCCATACCATGCGTGTTTGTTTTTTCCCCTGGCTAGTGCACTGAAACTTCACGTACGGTAGCTGATAGAAAATAAAACCGCATGTAACATTTGCATGGAGATTTGGCATCTCCATGCAAGCCTGTTACAGGCGATCGTACACTAAATAAATACATTTTAATAATAGTGTACATGAGCAGGGGGTCTCCGGAGCTGAACCGCATTGGTTTCAGGTCCGGCGACCCTCTACTTCAGGAGATAAAGGCCCCGTTATGGGGTGCCGGTATCACCTGCACTTTGAAAGCTTCCGAGGCACATGACCGGGATATTTACATTCTGCTGTGGATACCGGCACCCCATAACAGAGCCTGTATCTCCTGCAGTAGGGGTTCCCCGAATCTGAAACCAATGCGGTTCAGCTCCGGAGACCCCCTGCTCATCTACACTACTGTCAAAAACACCAATAACAATAAACATTATTCTGTTAGCGTTGCGGATATGTGCAATGGTTATGAAGCTGCATTCATGTCATTTTTAATTATATTGTGCGGGAGCAGGGTGTCTTCAGAGCTGGACCGCATTGGTTTCAGGATCGGGGACCCCCTACTTCATGAGATACAGGCCCTGTTATAGGGTGAAAACAAAAAACTTGCGCTCATAAGTGATCTGTGATGAAAGATAGTGACTTAATTAGAGGTTATATGATACAACCTGATAAGGTAGGTTTTGTGCTGCTGGTCAGTTGGAATGGCTCAAACACCAGGCTACATGGAAACAAAGAAAAGACAGCGCAAAAAAACCATAGTGTAGTATATTTAAAAATATTATTTATAAAGTGGGGGTGAGTATTGCACGTACATCAATATAAAGGGTTAATAGCATGACATGTTAGGGACATGTTACCACTCTGCGGGGACAGCAGGACACGAACACAGGTTTCTTGGACGTCCTCCCTCTAGCTGCTGGTATCCAGAATCAATGTATACAGCTCGGCGTTGGGGGACCTTCCCGCGTGTTCAAGGAGCTCCAGGCGGTGGTTCAGAAGGGATGATCTCCCAGTTGTTTCCGGGTTAGTCCACGCTCACGTGTGACGTCATCTGGCGGCGTCTCTCGGCCGATCACGTCTTTAGTGCGTCACTCCTTGGCGATATTCGATCGAGTGGTCAAATAAGTCCCAAACAAGTCTCACAGTAGAACAAATGTTCAAATATAATACCGCAATGGGGATAAATGCAGAAAATGAAGGAACGCGCCCTCTCCTACGCCTTTCGTACTTCGTCAGGGATTAATGGAGGAAGTTCCAGGGGTGGTTCTTATACTCTTAGCTTCACTGTTATTGGCCAGACTGATTGAATTCAATTCCCCCCACCTGGAGAGGTAAATACTCATCCCGTGGAGGGGCTCAGTCAGCACAGTCAATCTAGCATATAAAAATACATGGGTTAAAAACACTTACAATAATACATTCATAAGAAATTTTAATGGCATACCATTATGCAGAAAAAAACTCTAAAAAATAAAGAGACAAGAATTAATCACACAATAAAATCACATATCAAAAGATGTAAAGTGCTATATCCCAATGGTTAAAAATACCATAAATTTATATATGACTTCTAACGAGTATATATAATTTTTTTATAAAATCTATATAATAATGTAATGGTCTAGGAATAGATCTTTAGAGATGGACATTAATCTAGTTTGTTTAGAGACAAAGGTATGTTAAAAAATAAATATTAAAAATGAATATTAAAAAATGAAATCACTGGTATTATATAAATATCTAATTAAAAAAGAGACCATACGTCAATCTCCTCATTTAGACCTAGTTGAGACAGGGTCTGGAGTTTGTAGATCCACAGACTTTCTTGTTTGGATAATTTTTTATCCCTGTGTCCACCACGTCTTCCTGATTGTACAGTCTGGATACCTATATATGTCAGGAACGAAGGGTCACAATTATGTTTTATTTTGAAATGTCTAGACACGCTATGTTGTTCAAATCCTATTTTAATATTTCTAGCGTGTTCTAGAATCCTGACTCTTAGAAATCTTTTCGTTCGCCCAACATATTGATATCCACAAGGACATTGCAATAAATACACCACATAAGTAGATTTGCAAGATATACAATCTTTCACTGTAAACTTTTCTTGTGTTATATTAGATGTAAAAGTTTTGCGATTAGGATTTAGCATTTTGCAGGCTTTGCACTTCCCACAGCAATAATTGCCGTTTGGTTTACTCGGCATCCATGATGGCTCCAAAGATATATTTGTTGGGGAACCAATATCACTAGGTGCCAGGAAGTGTTTTATGGTCTTCATCTGTATCTGCATCCGGCGTGTTTCGTAGAACCCCAGAGACGTGCAAAAAAACGTTTTGGGGATATCAAACTTCTTCTAAAGAAGAAAAAGTCAAGAGCCGGCCGCCATGTATGTGGGACAGGAGGCGGCCCACCAGCATCCTTAAATTTGAAGTGCAACGAGGAGACCATGTATCCCATTATGAACGCTCACCTTATTTTTGGGATTGAAGGGAATAGGGATATCGGCCCATCTACGTCACAGTCGACCCCAGGTGAGTACTACAGTATGCAATAACATAAATATTTATGTCAGAAATTGTGAGTGAAATGCAAGCATTTATACATAGAGTATCAAAATAACTTCATTGTATATGATCTGAGCAATGAATGGATACATTACACAGGGCTCTCTGTTCAGTTTCTCCAAACCATGCTAAAACAGGCTAATTAAGAACATTAGCACATTATTACTTAGTCATTATGTTGATATTAATGTGTTTTTATTTCTGATATAGTTATTGCTGAAGACACGGAGTTGGATGTCTCCGCCAACCACAATATTGAAAATATAAGTGAGGATGAAATGTGTGTTGATCCAGCAGATCTAGATATCCCTCATCTTCTTGTCCCTCATGCCGAACTTTCGGCACCTGATGTTATGCTATTACAAGACCCGGAACATCCTGCAACAGATTTAGAAGACATTGAGCCTGGCCAGGGCGACAAGGTATGTGGCGAAGCATTGGACAATTTAAGTACCTTAGAGGGAATATTTTTCACTCATCAAAAGGCAAATTCAGACAGACAGGCCAAAGCAAATGACAACATCTGTCAGGAACTAAAGACCATGCGAGTTCTTATGACAGAACAACAAGACACTCTCAAAAATTGCAAATAGCCTTAGTCTGATAGCAACTTGTATGTCACAGGTACTGGCACACGTCCAGGCACAGCCACAGCCACACCCACACGCCGAACCAGAGGCAGAGGCCGAACCAGAGGCAAAGGCCGAACCAGAGGCAGAGGCACGAGCACTGGCACGAGCACTGCCACATCAATTGGCCAAGCACTGGCATTGGCACTTGGCCAGACCCAGCCCCAGCCAATGCCCCAGCCCGTGACCCAGGCAATGACCCAGTCCCAGCCAATGACCCAGCCACAGGCACATGAAGAAGCTGAAGCACAAGCATTAGCCCTGAAACTGTCGCAAACTACCCCAATTGTTGCAGAAACAGCACACGAGTCAAGACAAGCAAGTGCAATAGGCTCCAGGCAACGTTCTAGATGGCAAACTACATCAGACACCAAGGCCAAGCACGCGGTCCACATTGAAAAGACCATTCAAAAAATAATATTCCTTTTCCTTGTTTAAAAGTATTCAAGTTCAATTTAATTAATATGTTCAATTTATGCAAAATCGCACATTTATGATATTTCAATGTAGTAAATATCTTTAATGTAGTCACCTTTCTCAAATTACTTACAAACGAACATTAATGTTCAATAAACTTTCTGAACAATGTTCAATAATCAAGTGTGTATGACAGGCCTGCACAACATACGGCCCGCGGGCTGCATGCGGCCCGCCCGGCCTCTCTGTGCGGCCCGCGATGAGATTTAAAAAAAACAAAAAAAAACTTTAAAAAAAAAAAAAAAGCCGGCGATTCCCCGCGGTCCTGGGGGTGATGTGAGGTGCATTGAGGTGAGGTGCAGGGGAGGTGAGGTACAGGGGAGGTGAGGTGCAGGAAGGGTGATTGGAGGTGCAGGGGGGGTGTGATTGGAGGTGCAGGGGGGGTGTGATTGGAGGTGCAGGGGGGGTGTGATTGGAGGTGCAGGGGGGGTGTGATTGGAGGTGCAGGGGGGGCCATTGGAGGTGCAGGGGGGGAGAGTGATGTGAGGTGCAAGGGGGAGAGTGATGTGAGGTGCAAGGGGGGAGAGTGGTGTGAGGTGCAGGGGGGAGAGTGGTGTGAGGTGCAGGGGGGGAGAGTTGTGTGAGGTGCAGGGGGGGGTGATGTGAGGTGCAGAGGGGAGAGTGATGTAAGGTGCAGGGGGGGAGAGTGATGTGAGGTGCAAGGGGGAGAGTGATGTGAGGTGCAAGGGGGGAGAGTGGTGTGAGGTGCAGGGGGGAGAGTGGTGTGAGGTGCAGGGGGGGAGAGTGATGTGAGGTGCAGGGGGGGGAGAGTGATGTGAGGTTCAGGGGGGAGAGTGATGTGAGGTGCAGGGGGGGAGAGTTGTGTGAGGTGCAGGGGGGGAGTGATGTGAGGTGCAGAGGGGAGAGTGATGTGAGGTGCAGGGGGGAGAGTGATGTGAGGTGCAGGGGGGGAGAGTGATGTGAGGTGCAGGGGGGGAGAGTTATGTGAGGTGCAGGGGGGGAGAGTGATGTGAGGTACAGGGGGGAGAGTGGTGTGAGGTGCAGGGGGGGAGTGGTGTGAGGTGCAGGGGGGGAGACTGGTGTGAGGTGCAGGTGGGGAGAGTTGTGTGAGGTGCAGGGGGGAGAGTGGTGTGGGGTGCAGGGGGGGAGAGTGGTGTGGGGTGCAGGGGGGGAGAGTGATGGGAGGTGCAGGGGGGGAGAGTGATGTGAGGTGCAAGGGGGGGAGAGTGAGGTGCCGGGGGGAGAGTGGTGTGAGGTGCAGGGGGGAGAGTGATGTGAGGTGCAGGGGGGGAGAGTGATGTGAGGTGCAGGGGGGGAGAGTTATGTGAGGTGCAGGGGGGGAGATTGATGTGAGGTGCAAGGGGGGAGAATGATGTGAGGTTCAGGGGGGGAGAGTGATGTGAGGTCCAGGGGGGGAGAGTGATGTGAGGTGCAGGGGGGAAAGTGATGTGAGGTGCAGGGGGAAGAGTGATGTAAGGTACAGGGGGGGAGAGTGGTGTGAGGTGCAGGGGGGGAGAGTGGTGTGAGGTGCAGGGGGGGAAAGTGATGTGAGGTGCAGGGGGGGAGAGTGGTGTGAGGTGCAGGGGGGAGAATTATGTGAGGTGCAGGGGGGGAGAGTGATGTGAGGTGCAGGGGGGGAGAGTGAGGTGCAGGGGGGAGAGTGAGGTGCAGGGGGGAGAGTGATGTGAGGTGTAGGGGGGGAGAATGATGTGAGGTGCAGGGGGGGAGAGTGAGGTGCAGGGGGGGAGAATGATGTGAGGTGCAGGGGGGAGAGTGGTGTGAGGTGCAGGGGGGAGAGTGGTGTGAGGTGCAGGGGTGGAGAGTGGTGTGAGGTTCAGGGGTGGAGAGTGGTGTGAGGTGCAGGGGGGGAGAGTGATGTGAGGTGCAGGGGGGGGAGAGTGAGGTGCAGGGGGGGAGAAGGATGTGAGGTGCAGGGGGGGTGGGGGGTGTGTGGTGTGCAGGGGGTATTGTGTGTTTGTGGAGAGGGAGTATTATGTGTGTGGGTGAGGGGGAGAGATGGGGGTATGAGAGATAAATGGGGAGTATCGCAAAGGTTGATAGTGAGGGGTTCTGGGGGAGAGATGAGGATGATGATGAGAGGTGCTGGGGGAGAGATGAGGATGATGATGAGAGGTGCTGGAGGAGAGGTGCTGGAGGAGAGATGAGGATGATGATGAGAGGTGCTGGAGGAGAGATGAGGATGATGATGATGATGAGAGGTGCTGGAGGAGAGATGAGGATGATGATGATGATGAGAGGTGCTGGAGGAGAGATGAGGATGATGATGAGAGGTGCTGGAGGAGAGATGAGGATGATGATGAGAGGTGCTGGAGGAGAGATGAGGATGATGATGAGAGGTGCTGGAGGAGAGATGAGGATGATGATGAGAGGTGCTGGAGGAGAGATGAGGATGATGATGAGAGGTGCTGGAGGAGAGATGAGGATGATGATGAGAGGTGCTGGAGGAGAGATGATGATGATTATGATGATGATGATGATGATGATGATGATGATGATGATGATGATGATGATGATGATGATGATGATTTTACCCGTGCGGTCCAATTTTTTTTTCCTTGGAGCATTTCGGCCCTTCTCGCTTTACGAGTTGTGCAGGCCTGGTGTATGATAACATTTTTCATGTGCATACATGTGAATTAAACAGCATTGCATTTCTCATGTGTGAAGAATGTATCTGAAGCTTACATGACAAATATATACATATTTTGTATTCACAGAGAAATAGATGATTGTGTAACATTTTCACATGTTATTTCCAAACAATATTCTGTCTAATTAGTGTTTCGTAGTTTGCCTCCTGAATTATGTTGAATATGCAAGCAGAAATGATCACATACACTGACCACCTGTATGTGGGAGAATAAGATATGGACACTTCTTCCATTGTATAATGACCTTGTACAGTGTTCTGTACATAATGAAACTTTGGATACTTTGTAATAAGTTGATTTTAAGGAATGGTTTGGGTTACTTGACTACATTCCCTGCTAAAACATGCCATTCGAGATGTCTTCCCTAGAAAAACCTCCGTTCTCTTATGCCAATCTAATATATACCGCTATTCAAACCCGAATCCAGAAACATGCTACTGTCTCTCAGGTATATCAATATATGACGGATAACTACCGTTATTATCAAAATCATCCCAAACCGAAGGTCTGGAGAAATTCGATCCGAAGAACTTTATCAACAAATGCTTCTTTTATTCTAAACCCACTGTGTCAAGGAAACAGGGGTGGCTGTTATTCAGTTTATGTATCCGGTATGCGTATGTCTGTTAATGGAAATGTGAGAAGAAACAGATTACTCTGACACAACTACAGTACCAGGATATAGGTGCCCGCAGCGGTGCTTTCAATGTTCAGCAGGATGTGGAGTATTTTGAAGCGGAGTTGTCCAAACAATACCAGAACCATAACGGAGCTACCTATTACGATAACATGCATAATACTGACTTGGCTGGAGCAGATGAAATGTCACAACAATACACTCTGTGTCCGCCTCAGTACATTCCACAATATCCAAGCTGTTATGGAGTAAGGTACAACGCTACCGAGATGAACACACTGAACAACTAATTGATTGACTACAGCGGCTACCTCGCAAACATCCCTTCCACAAACTGCACCGAGTATGAATGCAATATAATGCAGGTAACTAAAGACGTGTGTTTTATAGAAATATTAAGTTATATTTCTCCTGTACATTTTGTTAATTATTCTTACATATATACTTCTTTCACAGATGTTGACATATTTGTTCCAGACAGACGATCATGTGAATGGATGTATCCAAACACTGAACAACCGACAGCTTTTACATAGTGTCCACATGCCACATAAATGACATGGACACTCATGCTATGCTACACAGTAAAGTGAACCATCTAATTTTTATATCTCCTAGCTAATGTTAGATTCTATAATGTTAGAACCTGCTTTAAAATCGTGTCTGGACACATGACTATTATTTTGCATTTCTAGGTTCTCTTAGTGCTCCATTGTTGTTAGGTCATGCTCAGTACACTTTTACACAATTTTTACATCACTAGGGCCTCATGCAGTAAGCGCCGAAAAAGTGCTCTCGGCAGGGGTTCAATATCAGCATGATTTTGGCGATTTGCCCTCACAGTATTCAGGAAGGGCCGAATCCCTGGCGAATCACTGCGAAAGCAAAACGCCGAGTAGCGGGTGGCGAGACAATCTGTCTCCCGATAACCTGGCGATACGCCGTCCCCTGCCAATATGTGTTTGCAGCAGAGAGAGATCCACAACTTTCTCTGCGCAAACATCGGCAAAATAAAAATATATCAAAACAATTTTTACTTATACTGTAGATGTGCAGGGGGGTGTCCGGAGCTGAACCGCATTGGTTTCAGGTCCGGGGACCCCCTGCTTCCCGAGATACAGGCCCTTTTAATGTTTAATGAGGTGCCGGTATGCCTCTGCATTTAAATGTCCCGATCACGTGACCGCAGAATGTAAACAAAGCAGAGGGATATCGGCACCCCATAAAGGTGCCTGTATCTTGGGAAGCAGGGGGTCCCTGGACCTAAAACCAAGGCAATTCAGCTACGAAGACCCTCTGCACATCTACACTATGAGTAAAACACACATATAAATAAACAATCATTCCTTACCTTAGTGGCTATCTGCTATGGTAATGAAGCAGCATTAATGTATTTTTAATAATAGTGTACAGAAGCAGGGGGTCCCTGATCCACAAATCAATGTGGTTCAGCTCCCCTAGTTACAAGCCCCGGTATGGGTCATCGGGTGCCAGTGTCGCCGCCATCTTTATAGAGCCCACGTCGCGTCTTGGACGCTATAAAGATGGCGGCGACATTGGGGGGGGGGGGGGTTGATGTATTTAATGTATAGGACATGTTTATTTATTTTTACATACAGGGTTGTTTCCTCAGGTCTGCGGGAGATCTATGGAGACCACCTGAGGTCTCCTCGGACTTCTCATGGGTAAAACGGCTGCCGGGTCCACGGGGGACACCTGCGGGGAAGGACCGGTGGCCCCACATCTGTGGGGGCACCATGGACCTGTAGGGACCACTCGAGGGCCCCCAGGCCCCCGTGTGAAACACCCAGGGCCCCTCAGACACCTGTGAGTCAAACCCCGGGGCCCACCAGACAGCCGCGGGCCTACCCGTGGGGACCCCATTGTGGCCCATGGTGACCCGCAGAGACCACCTGGTGGACCATGGCGCCTGTCGGGGACCACCCGCAGCCCTACAGACCCTGTTTGAAACCAGGTGCTAGGCTACTGAGGGTCTGTGAGGTGACCTGTCAGGCCCACCGGGGACTCCCGTGGGCCTGGGGTATTATCCATGTATGTAAAATAATAAATCATGTATTTATGGGGGGGCACAGGAAGTGGGTTATGTATTTAATAAATATAATGATGTTTATTGTGGGGCTGTGTATTGTTTTTATTGTGGTACTGTGGGTGGGGGAAGGGGGTATTGGCCCCAAGGGTATGTGGGTAGGCCTCTCGGCTGGGTATTGGGTGAGTGAGGGTGGTTAGGCCTAACGGGGTGGGGGGTAGTGGGGGTGGGTATGTAGGCCTCCCGAGTGGTGGGTGAGGCTGGGTTAACCCCTTAATGACTGTAGTGGGGGACCCCATTGTGGCCCACGGTGACCCGCGGAGTCCACCTGGTGGACCATGGCGCCTGGCGCGGACCACCCGCAGCCCTCCAGTGGGTGAATGAAGGTGGTTAGGCCTCACGGGTTGGTGGAGGGGTAGTGGGGGTGGGTATGTAGGCCTCCCGAGTGGTGGGTGAGGGTGGGTTAACCCCTTAATGACTGTAGCGGTTAATAACCGCTATGGTGATTAAGGGGTTAGGGGACATTACATTGGCTGTTTTTATTCTTGTTTATGTTTTGCAGCATCGGAGGGGGCATGGACGGTTATGAAGATGAGGATGGCCTTCATCGTGGCAGCCGGACAAGGGTGAGTGCAATATGTATTTAATGTTTTTATTGTTCTTTATTTATTTTAAATGGGCAAATGCACTATTATCCATTTGTGGATAATATTAATTGTGCCCATTACTATACTGTATGTGTTAGGAGGGGGGGGGGGTTATTTCTTTATAAGTACTGTATATATGTGTTTTTAAATTAATTTGGGGGGGCACCGAATTGGTACTGCAGGGCTGCGGGTAACACCCGAGGGCCCCCGCCAGACTATAATATCCTTGCTGTGCATATATGTACTGTATGTTAGGGGGTTATAGGGGTTGTTGGTGTAATATATATATATATATATATATATATATATATATATATATATATTTATTTAGTGTGGGGCTGTTGTGTGTGTATTGTTTTATTGGGGGTGGCCGAAGTGGGTATTAGCCCCAACGGTGGTTGTTTAGGGCTTGCGGGTGGTAGCGGGAGGGCTTAACCCCTTCATGACCACAGAGATGTGATCCGCTAAGGTCATGAAGGGGTTAAGTCACCCGCAACCCCCCTAAAAGCCCTAAACAACCACCAAGGGCCAAATACCCCCTTCACCCACCCCCGCTACCCACAATAAACCTGGCACGGCTGGTTAACCACTTCATTGCCTTAGCGGTTAGTTAAGCCCTCTTTAAATGCATTTTTCCTGCCTCGGATGCATGCCGGGGGGCTCCGGTGCTGGTATTAATGGGTATCAGCTCCGGAGACCCCCGACATCCATCCCAGGAAGGATAACGGCCTGATTTTTTCAAAGTGTCGACCTTGCCGATGTTTCTCCACCACCAACTTGCCAACTTTAGTTGGCGGGCTGGATTCGCGTAAACATCTCAATTCTAGAGTGCCAATCACAGCGAAAAACTGATGGGGGCTATTAGAATTCAGCCGATTTCAAAAAGTGCCGAAAAGTGCCGAAAAGTGGCTTATCGGCACCCGCATGCCGAAAAGTTTTTTTCGGGAATTTTTTTTTTGCTGATTTTGGCCATTTTCGGCGCTTACTGAATCGGAAAGGTTATTTTGGCGAGAAAATGGCGAAAAAAGCCTTTTGGCGCTTACTGCATAGAGCCCTTAGTTATAGTGGAAGTTGAATGTATTGGTCACATTTGTACATGAGTAAATGTAGAAATCATTGACATTATCTGAATATAGAAATGTGTATTTTCAAACATACAATATCACTTATGCTAGGGATACATGACAGGTTACTGATAGAAGATATCCCCATGTCATCAGCTCCTATTCCTGCAGATAGTCAAATTATGTATGTAGCAGGAAGATAGGTGAAGATGTGTTGCACTGCCTCAATTTCCAACTCCCAATGAGACCGGAAAAAATACAAAGTGAGCACTCGGCTGAACAACAGGTCATGTTTATTGCAGGGTGGTGCAGCAAAGGGACAGCAAAGCCACACGAACGCACCTACTTTGACCAATTTGGATGCATCACTTTTTTCCTGTTTTAAATTATGTATGTAGTAATACTTACATAAGTGGAAATAATACTATTAAGTAAGGAATGTGAACAATAACGATTGTAACATTATTTATGTACACAATTATTAAATGTTTGTATTTCTTTTAATTAATTATCATGTTTATTTCAAAAATGATATATAATAATGTAGAGTACTTGTGACGTTTTAATATAACACTAGAGGCATGTTCATAAAATACAGCACAAAAGATTCGCTTAATGCACAACATTATGCATTCAAGGGTGCACACATTGTACAGGTGTGTGGAAATAAGATTTATACAAGGACAAATGTGTTAAACATTGATATCCCGGTGTCATACGAACTTCTGATCCTTCCCTACAAAATTGGCACTTGATTTGAGAGAGCAGGATCCTAGGATTAGATAAACACAATGTAATGTGACTCACATCACAACATAATTCTCTTGTATGTAAAAGAAAAACTTACAGGTGAAAAAATTTGCGATTAACATCCTGCGGGTCTCCACACCACTGGCTGTATGCTTCCTAAGCCCTGCAGGAGGTACGGGAGGATCCTCCTCTAAATCATCAGGAATGTCGCGTTGAATATTGTGCCTTACTGCAATGTTGTGCAGAATGCAACAACAAATCACAATGTCACCAACCTTCACTGGCGAATACTGAAGCGCACCACCAGATCTATCAAGAGAGCGAAAGCGACTTTTCAAAACTCTAAATGTCCTCTCACTCACCGAGCAGGTGGCATTATATCTTTCCTCCGCAGGACTTTGAGTATTACCCAGTGGTGTCAGAAGCCAAGGCCGGCTTCCATATCCTGAATCGCCTATAAGACAGTCACATCACATGAATATGTTACAATATTCCATAATTGTACTATTGCCACGTCCTAGTACATCACACTGAGTGTATAATACACAACACATGCCCTAACTATCCACTCAACATTATATAATGTTACGCTGCATTACATGGATTAGATATGTAGTCAATGACATACAACATCAAAAATGTGCAGTATCAGTGGTGACATAAAATATTTGCTACACATTATGAAATATTAAACACTACATTAAATGTAAATCTAAGTACAGTTTCTGTAACATTGACTTACCCAATAGCCAACCGTCCTCGAATTCCCCCGATTCAAATTTACGGAAGACTAATGATCTCTGCAGAATATTGGAATCATGGCAGATACCTGGGAATTTGGCAACAACACTCATAATTTTCATGTGCGCGTCACATACGACCTGCACATTGCGTGAGTGGTAATGTTTCCGGTTCCTGAAATCCCTCTCCTCTTCACGTAGCGGAGTCAACGCAACATGCGTGCAATCTATAGCACCCATCACATTGGGTATCCCCGCTACATTATAAAATGCCGTCTTCAGTGCCTGCCACTCTATCTGCTCACTAGGGAAATGTATATAATCACTTGCCCGTCGAGTCAGTGAACATAAAAACTGACTAAAGGCCCGGGAGAATGTTATCTGCGAGACCCCGCCTACAATGCCCACTGTCATCTGAAATGAGCCAGAAGCAAGAAAATGTAATGAGCTCAGCATTTTAACAAGCGCAGGCACTGCATGACTCCTGTCTGTTGTTGGCTTCAAATCTTCCCTTAACACTTCATAGAGTTCCAAGATAGTCGCTGAGCTCAATCTGTAGCAGCTGATAATATCAGCCTCACTCAAGCCCTCTAGGGAGCATCTTTCCCTAAAATTGCAGGGGGGCTATGTGCCTCACAATACAGATCTTCCCCCCTCACTCCTCTCTCCTTCCCCCCCTCCTCTATCCTCCCCCCTCCTCTCTCCTCCCCGTTTCTCCTTCCCCTCCTCCTCTCTCCTCCCCCCTCCTCCCCTCCTCTCTCCTCCTCTCCTCTCCCTCCTCCCCCCCCTCCCTCCCTCTCTTTCTTCCCCCCCTCCCTCCTTCTCTTTCTTCCCCCCCCTCCCTCCTTCTCTTTCTTCCCCCCCCTCCCTCCTTCTCTTTCTTCCCCCCCCTCCCTCCCTCTCTTTCTCCCCCCTCCCTCTCTCTCTTCCCTCCCTCCCTCTCATTCTCCCCCCCCCTCCCTCCCTCTCTTTCTCCCCCCCCTCCCTCTCTTTCCCCCCCTCCCTCTCTTTCCCCCCCTCCCTCTCTTTCCCCCCCTCCCTCTCTTTCCCCCCCTCCCTCTCTTTCCCCCCCTCCCTCCCTCACTCTTTCTTCCCCCCCTCCCTCTTTCTTCCCCCCCTCTCCCTCCCTCTCTTCCTTCCCCCTCCCCTCTCCCCACCTCTGCCCCCCCTCCCCCCTCTCTCTACTGCAATATAATCTCCCTCCTCCTCCTTGCAAAATACAACACAAAACCGTTATCTGGTTCCACATCCATATGGAATCATCATAGCAACACGTGTACCCCTCTGAGTGCTCAATGTATGTACTCACGGGACCCAAGGGACCCCCGGCCTCCTTCAGGGATCACTGCGGGGTCATCCGGGGACGCACGCCAGCCTGTTGTATGGATGGTGTGGCTGCAAAAATGTAAACAAAGACATTTTTCTAAGTCCAGATTCTTTTCCGCCTGCCTTGGGCTGGCGTGTTTTGTTCGGCGGGTTTATAAAGAACGGTCTCTTAGCGTAGCTTTGTGAATCCCGCATAAGGGCAGAAATCTGCATATTTAGCTGATCGTACGGGTTTGTTGGGACTTAGAAAAATTTCTGGGAATAAGGCAGTTTAAGAACGGAAAGTGCCTGTTAGCGCTGCTCTGTGAATCGTGCTGAGCGGAATATCACATTCGCTAAGCACTTTCCGCTCCTAAAGCCACTTTACAGAGCTTAGTGCATAGCCCCCAATGTGTTTTACTTTGTGTTTTTCTTTATAGCTTGCCCATTCATTGACATTGTTGCAATCCGTGCCCATATTGTGGGCATGTATTTATGTATGTATGTATGAATGTATGTATGTATATCTTTATTTATATAGCGCCAAAAGTGTACTCAGCGCTTCACAAAGAATACAGTACAGGGAATTATAATATTACAAAAAGTGCCGCAAAATCAGACAATAGGAAAATAAATCCCTGTCCGGAAGAGCTTACAATCTAAGTGGTATGTTGGGAGATTCATAGAGACTGCAGGTGAGGGAATAAGTGCTGTACTGTAGATGGCAGTGCTTGGCTACAATAGTTGGTAGGAGTGACTGTGGGTGTGGGACAATAGACATGAGTGCAGGCTATTGAGATGCTTGATTTGTGAGGCAAGTGTTAAGGTTAGAGAGCAGGCGTTTATATGGCTGGATCCAGGATCAGAAGAGGAGAAATATCTCCAACAGCATGAAGGAGTAGTTTGAGGGTGTGAATAGAGGCTTTGTGGGGTGATTTTTATTTAGGGGTAAAGAAGTTGTTGGGAGACACAATACCATTTACATGTTCGCCCATGTAGGTTTTTAGGGCTCTTCTAGTTTTCCTAATATATTGTAACCCGCATGGGCAGTTACATTACATTACAATAATGGGCAAAATTCCTATGATCAAGATCTGCCCACTAACCCCTTAATCACAT
Source organism: Ascaphus truei (assembly GCF_040206685.1). Classification (NCBI taxonomy): domain Eukaryota; kingdom Metazoa; phylum Chordata; class Amphibia; order Anura; family Ascaphidae; genus Ascaphus; species Ascaphus truei. The sequence continues at coordinate 342,372,796 of NC_134484.1, forward strand.
TAGCGGTTAGTAACCGCTATAGTAAATAATGGGTTAACTCTCTCCCCTGATTCCTCATCTACTCATTGATTGTCACAGTGATAAACCATTCCCCCAATATGGTCATGGATTGCCACAATGGCAATGAATGGGCAAGCTAAAAAAAAGAGCCACAAAATAAAACACCACTTTAAATAAAAACAAGCATTTGGCAATAAAGCCATTGATTGTGACTGTGGTAAACCATGCCCCCAACCGCAGTGAGAATGAATAGGCAACCTAAAAAAAAAACCAACACAAAATATGTTTTTTAAGGATGTGACGTCAAAAGGGAGAGAAGTCAGTCAATCAGGAGGTACTGTATATGCTTCCCTCCATTTAAGATGACGTCACTTCAGAAAACAAAACAAAATGGCAGCTATCACATGGTACACCAAGCAATCGGATTGGTTCAAATACCATGTGATGCCTTTCCTTCTTTGGAGTGATCTGACATCATCAAAAAGGGAAGTAAGATAACCAATCAAGTAGCATGCCTCCCTCCCTTTTTTGTTAGCAAGTGCACCTCCAGTATCACTGATGAGAAAGAATGTGTGCACAGCAGTGCTGATATTTCAGAACCTACCAAAGTAAAGAAGAAAAAGTCTACAGAGATGTCTGTGAGAGCTACCAACTCTGCAAGCAAAATCTGCCCACCTGTAGGACTAACAGCTGGGGATCTAGGATGGTGGAGGTGCCTTAATTCAGTATGCACCGAAAAGACCGAGTTGATGATGAATATTATCATCAGGAGCAAGAGCAGGATCAGCAGATCTCTGAATATTTACGTCACCTTACACAACTGCAGGGAAAGCATGGTGGATACAGTGAAGCTGCTGAAGTTTCAAATAAAGACAGAGAACACAGTATCCTTGATGGGACGGAGTCGCCAAAAACAAAAAGGCGGAAAAAGAAAAGCAGTTCTTCACTTACTGTGGAAGGAAAAGACACGTCCGCAGATCTCATGGAGAAAAAGGGGGTCCGAAATGACTTGCAGCCTAGAGAAAATGGAGGATTTGTCACGCGGATGACAGAATATCCAGAGGGCTCAAGGCAGACGTCGTGTAACCCGAAGAAGTGTCTGTCCGGTTCTAACATTGAGTATACCTCAACCAACCATATCACGGGAGCGGAGCCATAACCAATGAGTGACAATCCCTTGAACAGCCCTGAAGATGCCCTGCAAAATGCCAGGCATGACTGTGATCTGCTCCTTGAACAATCTAAACTGGAAAGAGAAGATAACACTGAGCTACAAAAGACTGTTCTCACACTGTACTCAGAATCCAGGATTGAGTTGGAGGATGTAAGGACAGATCTAGATTTTTCAAACGCTACTATTACCGCAATGGAGGAAAAAAAGAGCCAATCTGATAGAATGATTGCTAATCTGAAACAGAAGTATGAGGAGGCACTGGAAGAGATTAGTCTCTCTCAACAAGAGGTTCACAATTGCCATAGAGAGTTGGAAGTCTCTCAGAAGGAGGCTCATACTCTCCGCATAGAACTGAATGCCTCACACCAGAAGGTTAACAGTGTCCGAACAGAGGTGGACATGTCACAGAATGAGGTTCATACTCTCCACGTAGCACTGGATGCCTCACACCAAGAAATCAGCAGTTGCAGCACAGAACTGGAAGTCTCTAAAAAGGAACTTCACAGTCTCGCTGAGGAGATGGACATCTCTCAAAAAGCTGTCTAAAGTCTTAGTATGGATCTTAATGTCTCTCAGAAGGAGCTTCACACCATCAACCTAGAGCTAGACATCTCACGCCAGGAGACTGGCGGTCGAGACTCAGAAGTGCGTAAACGGAAGGTGGACTGCAAGGAGGCCCTGAATATTATAAAGACTGTAAAAAGAGAAAATACAATGCTGAAAGCAGAAAATTATGATTTGACTGACCATGTCAATGAAAAGCATGAAAAACTTCATAAGCTAGAAAAAATGATTAAACTATTTGAATATGAAAAGTTAGAACCATTAGAGCAACAGACACAAGCAGAGCACCTACTGCATAACCAACTGCAAGGTCTGCGTACACACCAACAGATTGCCGAAGAGAAGCAGTGATGTCTGCAGGAAGAAAATCTGCAGACTGCTTAAGAAGTACAAGGGATGCAGGAACATCTCATTACCCAGTGTGTCTCTGCAAAGCAGCACGAGAAACTGAAGGCAACCCTGAGCATCACTAGAGGTCAAGCTTATAGGCCAGGTGACTCGGTACAAGAGGGAGCACAAGAAGGTCCAGAAACTGAGGCAAGCACCTGCGGCCCGTGCGAAGAAATCCCCAGAGCTCTAAAATATAATGAAGAATGCGTTGATGCAAGCTCCAGAAATAGGATTCTCTCACTGATCAGATAAACTTCTTAAAAAGGGAGAAAAGCAGCAGAGTAATTCAGAAGTACTACAAAGCTCTTGTCCAAGCACGGTTGGAAAGAGAAATATATCTGCGCAAACGTTCTGCTGTGCTCACCATACAGGCTGCCTGCATAGAAATGAAAACTCATCGTCTAAATAGCCATAATAAAGCAGCCTGCCTTCTCCAATCCATATGGAGAATGCAACGTCAAAGAAAGAATTATGAACATTTGAAACAGTGTGTAATCTTACTCCAGTCAAATGTTAGGAAGTGTCTACAGCAAAGATACTACAAAAAATAAATGAAGCTGCTGGTGTGATTCAATCCAGATATATGTTCTACATCACAACCAATCAAGCTGTGCGTTGCTATAAGTGCACCCACAATGCCATCTCAGTACTACGATCGGCTGTAAACACGTCAGGAAAGAAGAACCGAATTACGACTGAGAAGCGCAATACCAATACAGTAATGCTACTGTGGCCCCATGGCCCAAGCCATATTCCTCACAATGCAGATAGCCGCTAGAAAGATACAGTCTTTGGCTGGATTGAGGCAGAACTGTTTCAATGTTCACACCTCTACAAGTCTCACATTAAATGCCTCAACATTGCATAAACATTTTTGTGAGATTCTTACTGGCCCATAGTATTAACACAGCAGGGGGTCCCTGCAGTCCCATTCAAACTGAATGGGACTGCGAGGGACTCCTGCTGTGTTAATCCGATGGGCCATTAAGAATCTCACAGAAATGTTGAGTCAATGTTGTAGCAAGGTTGCGGCAAAGTTGAGGCATTTACTGTGAGACTGCCCCAGAATTTTCAAGGCAAGAGTTCTAATACTCGTGGCTGCATCTGTATGCCCTCAATGGGAGCAAATATAACCCCAATGGGAATCAATGAGTACCCCCTCTACCCCCAACAACCATTATCGTACAGTACAGTAATGGGCAAAATTACTATTATCTAGATATGGATAATAACTAATTTGCCCATTTAAAATAAAACATTATCCAGCAGCATAAAGTAAATAAAAGTTCTACTTACCCCTGCCAGGATGAAGGCCATCCCCATCACCATCCTCTGTGCCCATGTCGTCCGTGGGCAGCACAGTACAATAAAGATACAAACTAAAGGCCCCTAACCCCTTAATAACCGTTGCGGTTAGTAACTACTATAGTAATTAAGAGGTTAACCCCCTCTCCCGCTATCCACCTGAGTGGCCTAACCACCCTCCCCGGGGCAACTATCCACACCCTCTACCCATTGATTTGCAAAGTGGTATATCACGCCCATATAATATGGGCATGATTAGCCACTATGGCAGTCAATGGGCAACCTAAAAAAAAATACAGCACCAACATGACAAAACAATAAAAAAAAAAAAAACAAGCACCTAAACAACACAACAATTAAAATAACCAAGTACCTAAACAACACAACAATTAAATAAAAATCAAGCACCTAAACAATACAACAATTAAAAAAAACAAGCACCTAAATAACACAACAATTACATAAAACCGAACACTTAAACAACAGAGCTATTAAATAAAAATAAGCCCTACAAATACATAACAATTAACTAAAAACAAGAAACACAAATAACAAAACAACAATTAAAAACAAACATTTGCCAAAAAATGTATAGCCTGTCACTGTATTTATCTATAGCCTGAAATGGGCATAGATAAATACATTGGCAGTCAATGGGCAACCTCAAAAATAAACAAGTATAAAAAAAACACAGTTATAAAAAACAAGCATAAAAAAACAGAATTAGAAAAACCAAGCATAAAAAACTAAACAGCAAAAAAATAAAACAAGAATCCAAAAACCAGAATTAAAACAAACAAGAATTAAAAAATACAATAAAAAAATACCAAGAATCAAAAAAACGCACTGAAAAAATATACAATTAATATTTTTCTTACTTTTGACATCTTCACCCTCCGATTCCGTGTCCACCAGCAAAGCAGGAACCTCTTGACACTCTACGCTATGATCCTCAACAGCCGGAAAGTCCATCTTCTTTATCTTCAACTTTATCTTCATCTTCTTTATTCTTTATTCTATCTTCTTTCTTCATCTGTATCTTCATCTGTCCTTTGTACTCCATTAAATCCATAGGGCGGATATTGTCCCGTCGGCTTCTTAGGCTAAAATGAGACAGGACAGGCCTTATATAAAGGCCTCTGATGTCAAATTTTAGTGTCAGATGGTACAGGTCGAATCCGATTGGATGCTGTACCATGTGACAGGGTTCCTTTTTTTAAGGATGTGACGTCATCTTCAAGTGAGGTATGTCACATCCTTAAATCAAAATGGCTGCCATCACATGGTGCTACAACCAATCGGATTGTGAGATAAATCATGTGAAGCATCACATGGTACATCCCCAATCTGATAAAAGTACCATGCGAAATCTTTCATTTAAAAAAAAAATGATGTGACATCTTTAAGGGATGATGTCACATCCTTTAAAAAAATGGATTTCATCACATGGTACTTGAACAATCAGATTTAAAGTGTACCACGTGGTATATTTAAAGTCTGCATTGAGTCTATGAGTATATTGTGTTTGAAAATTAATCTTGCTTCCACTTGGAGCACCAATGTTTAACTGTCACCACCTCTTATTGGGCAGAGGACATGCGCAATCGGCATACACCTCAGGGTAACCAAACGATTTCCTCTCTCATAAGAAAGCTTATCTATCTTTGTGTCAAAAGGAGTGCTACTAGGATTGTGACCTCATGTATAGAACAAAAGACAAAAAGCCCTAGTGCTACTGTACATCCAACTTTACACATTATAGAGTTATATCATATAGTTTTTCAGGGAGTGCTGCTGAGGACACTTTACCTTCATCTGTAATCTGGTTTATTACCAATGTGCAACTTAATATTTGTTTGTGAGTGAGATTCATTTCTTTTTTTTATCTTCACCTATTTTATATTAAAACTGGTGTTTACTATGGAGCATCTGCTTCTTTGCTTTGTTTAATAGATATCGTATCTGGATGTGGTTTGTCCAGGAGAAGTTGCAACAGTACGTCTCATTCCGTGGAATTTTGTTCATCAAGCCTCTTTGGACATTCATTTGACTGTTAAATATCCTGACAGACGTTATCATATACACTATAGTAGGAGATGTGATGGAAGAAGAATATGATTGTATTTAGAGAAATGCTTTACCAACTATGACAGAACAAAAAAATGATAAACAGCACTCACAAAAAAATCAGTTACAGTGCAAGGTGCCAAGGACAAAAGAGGACCCAATTCCTCTGACAATAATAGACACTAATCCGAAAACTAGTCCAGCACTCACTGTCTATTGAAATAAGAATGCAAGAACTGGCTAATACCAAAAAAGCATTATTTAATATATACACAAAAGAACCTATAACAGAACCGCATACCCTACATGTAATACAGTGAGATAGCAATAAATCAGAACATAAAGTATAACAGTGGGGGAATCGGGGGGAAAGAAACAAAATGAAGGGGACAAGACAACACACAGGTGGGTACACTAAGGGGAAACAGCAGGGAGGCAACGTTTCGGGGAACACCCCTTTGTCAGGCCCGTTCCTACTCGCTCCAGAGGAACAGAGGGGTACTTCCCTGTCACCAAGACCCACAGAAACAATGTCAGGCCCCCAAGAAAAGGACTGCACAGCCCCCACACAATAACAAGATCAATACACTATTGCTATATGTCAAATAGATAGTTCCCAGAGAGGTACTGAGTAAATATGCAAAGGCAAAGAAGCAAACCACAGACAATCTGTATAAGAGTTCAAAAGTCCTGTTCCTCTCAAATGCTAAGGGCGTCTGTGAGGCACTGCACAAAACCGAGGAGTTTTGAAAGCAGGGTGACGTCATCTGCGAGCGCTGTGGATACATCAAAGGTATGTGGGACAGCTGTTATTGCTGACAAAAGTCCTGTGACGCCGGACTCCTCTGCTGCAGTGATCAGCTGCCGAAAACAGCTGTGTAATGCGCGTGCATGTGTCCCGATCAGGCAGAGTAGAAGACTCTCTGCAAGGAACTCTATGCGCATACGCACAGGACAGGATGATTTCTTTAGTGTAGACACAGAGTCATATTGCATGCAGAGGCTCAGTATGAGGGGGAAATGTTCTCCAAAGAAATCAGCCATGAATGGACATTTATGCACCAGGGGACAGCACATCTACACAGGAGGCAGTTGTTGTTTGCGCAGACCACAGGTGTCCAAAGCATGGGGTCCCATATAAACCCCCCAGTAAGATCAAAACTACATATAAGTAGCAAATAAAGATAAAAATAAAACAGAGCATAATTAATGTGAAGAATAGTATATACACATAAAAACAAGTCACTGAGCTAGATAGGAGTATCCAGTAGACCAGCAAGACTATAGTTTAAATCACGTAGGGGGCCTGGTCAGAGGTGGGGGGGAACTAGCCCCTAGGCAAAGGACGGATCACCATGCACCAGCAGCCAGACGCAGATCCCATCCCACTAGTCACACACCTCAAAGTTAAGAGCAATAAAGATGGCACGAGATCACATCGAGGCTAGAATAGAGATAGGGTTAATTATACACAATCCACACAGGAGACAGATACCTGGCAAAGCTGTCTAGAAGTAACAGCCCATATTTAGGTCCTTATACATGCCCAAAGGAGTCATGGTACCGAGTGTTATAATCCGTCTGGGTTCCCTCTAAAACAGATTTTTGCACATTGCCACCAGTGGTAAAAGTATTAAACAGACGTTCTTGGGAACTCCCAAACTTGGATGCTTCAGATGCTATAGTTGCAGTCAGTACAATAGCATAGTAGAAGGTCCCACGTTTAAACACCCCCTATCAGGCAAATCTTATGCTATCAAAGAGTACTATACGTGTCTGTCTAAAGATGTTATATATCTTATCAAATGTCCGTGTGGCATGGGTTATGAGGGGGAGACTACCCAGAGGGTAAAGGATAGGATTGGACAGCACAAAGCGGCCATACGCAGGTGTGATACGGAAGCTCCGGTAGCACATCATTTCACACAGACTGGGCACAACGTGAGTCAATTGAGGTACCAGATTATCGATAGGATGAGAATGGGCCGACGTGGCGGCAATGTGCAAAAATCTCTGTTTCAGAAGGAATCAAGATGGATTAGAACACTCAGTACCATGACTCCTCTGGGAACTATCTATTTGCCATATAGCAATAGTGTATTGATCTTGTTATTGTGTGGGGGCTGTGCAGTCCTTTTTTTGGGGGGGCCTGACATTGTTTCTGTGGGTCTTGGGGACAGGGAAGTACCCCTCTGTTCCTCTGGAGCGAGGGGGAACGGGCCTGACGAAGGGGTGTTCCCCGAAACGTTGCCCCTCGGCTGTTTCCCCTTAGTGTACCCACCTGTGTGTTGTCTTGTCCCCTTCATTTTGTTTCTTCCCCCCCCCCCGATTCCCCCACTGTTATACTTTATGTTCTGATTTATTGCTATCTCACTGTATTACATGTAGGGTATGCGGTTCTGTTATAGGTTCTTTTGTGTATATATTAAATTATGCTTTTTTGGTATCCGCCCGTTCTTGCATTCTGATTTCTTTAGACAGTGAGTGCTGGACTAGTTTTCAGATTAGTGAGCTTTACTAACTATGTGCTTTACTAATGAAGATGAGCAAATCCACCCAAATCCGTTTTCCAGATTTTTTTGCATTGTCAACCCAAAATCTGTTTTGTGGTGTAAAATCTGCAACTGGATTTGGTTGGATTTAATATGTGCGGATTCATCAAAACCCGCCATTGGATACAACAGGTCGACGAATTTGTAGAATCCAATCTACAGATTCAGCAATCCGTTGGCGGATTCTTAAGATTCTAAAAATCCAAAAATGGGTTTAAGAATCCACAGAGTGTATTTGTAATAATAATAAAAAAAATACGCAAAACGAAAATCGCTCTTTTTGCGATAAATCCGCTGAAATTCGCAAACTAAAAGCACCGGCCAATCCACTGCAGATCCAAATCCGCATAAAAAATTCACCCATCTCTACTTACTAACTACTGACATGTATCCCTATGGCCTCTTGCCTCAAAACTGCTAGTGTTCTCCATTATGATCAACTTTATTAAATCCCATGCTCTCCGAGACCATTTACAATCTGGGTTTCGTACAGCTCACTCAACAGAAACTGTGCTCTAAAGTAGCCTATGATCTACATGAAGCAAAATCCCATGGTCATTTTCCCCACTAATCCTGCTCGATCTATCTACTGCCTTCGATATTGTTGATAACCTATTTCTGCTTCATATTCTAAACTCCCTTGGTATCTGCAACAAAGCTCTATCCTGGTTCTCATCATACCTCTCCCATCACACATTTTAAGTCTCTGCTGCTTATGTTTTCATCTGTCTGATGGTGTACCTCAGGGATGCATGAAAATTTATTGGGGGGCCGCAGGCCATGCAGTGGTTACAGAGGCTCAACCCTAAGAATGTGAGGCCTCTGTAAATTTACTTTACGACTTCTTGTCCACGCATCTGCATGGCAACATGGCATCAAATTATGTCAAATGACACCGCGGGTCACGTGATGTCACATGACCCCGCAGCATCATTTGATGCATCATTAGAAGCGAGGGGGGCGTGACCGAGAAGGCAGCAGGTGAGGGGGCACAGGGAGTTTGCGCACCGCTTGTGTACCTCATGACTCTGTTCTGGGACCTCTCCTTTTCTCTATCTACACACTAGCACTTGGTGTCCTCATCAACTCTTTTGGCCTTATCAACTCTCTTTAGATGATACACAGATATATCTATCAACTCCTACTCTTAAACCTACAATCTGGTCCCAAGTCTCTGATTGCCTCCTTGCTATATCCTTGAGTAGTTTTGTAGGAAAACCTGTGCAGAGAGTTTGAGTCCAGCACTGAGCAGGTTAATTCAGAGCAGACTGTCCTAACTAACCTACTCAGCTGACTCATTAGCTCCTTTAAAAAGCCTGCAACATTTACAGCGGAAGGATCTCTAATACAGGGAGATGTTGTGGACTGCTGAAGAGATGAAAGGAACTGCTTCTCTCAGCCAGGAAGGACCACTATGAAGAGAAACATTTCACAAAGACTTACAATAGCCTACCACAGAGAAAGGTAACTGACCTCCTCCCTGTTTACTATTTTTGTTGTTGGTAAAGGGCCTAGCCTACCAACCCATATATATGGTGTACCGAGAGGTGTAATGAGAACTCCCAATAGGAGATAGACTGTTTAATTTTGTTTTCCTGTAAACCCTGTATGGCTAAACATAAGATATTTGTGTTGTTAAAGTTGTGGCTAATAAACGCCTACAAGCCTACAATGAAGAATTAGTTGAAGAGATACAAACAGTTTAAGACAATGAGAAAAAGTTAATGTACACTGGAGCACTTACTTCGGTGGTATCTTAACCCAGTTGATACCACTCGCAAGAGTATAGGTACGGGAGGTGGTATGTTTAGGGTCATTGTCCTGGAAGAACCGGTGACCACCAGATGGAAAATCATGCCAAATGTATTCAACAATACGGGTGACTATTTACTCTTGGAAAAATACTTTGTCCATGATTCCTGGAACAAGAGAACAAATAATTATGTTAAAACAGAACATTATGGTACAGAATACACTACAGTTGTACTCTACAGTGCATAAGGTTACAGCATGTGACTTTGTACATGACTTTACCCTCAAATATGATGATGCATCCTGGTCCATATCTAGAAATCACACCCCACACATGCATCTTCACTGGGTGCTTGGGACGCGGCTTCAGAGATAGGCATCCTTTTTTGTGGAATGCAAAAGTGGTAAATCTCTCTAGAGATACAGTTGTCTCATCAGAAAGATGACATCCTTAAAAGTCTCGCCACTGGAATATACTGCACATATTCTGGTCATGCCCCAAAATCCAACAAACATGGATGGAAGTGTTCACCTTAATTCACAAGATACTAAAAATCTCTGTCCCACACGACCCAGTATATATATTACTAGGAAAACCAATGGCAAATATCTCCAAAAAAAAAGCTAGAGTAATATCCCAAATTTTAAACGCTACACGCTACACATTGCCAAAAACTGGAAACAACCTGCCCCCCCCCCCCCCATCCTTAAATCAAATAAACAAAAACATTTGGCAAATAGTCTTTATGGAAAAACTCTCAGCCTATCTGAACGACTCTACCGCGCAAATCTCTGATATTTGGGCTCATTGGTTCCGTCATGCAGGTATATCCCCATATATAGACTAGAATGCTTTGAACAGAGTGATACATGTGGTATTTAAATTGTTGAATACAGTACAACATTGGTACAAATGCTACCCCTTCCCCCCCTCCCTGATCTCCCTCTTCTCCACTGTTTCATTACCAGTTTATTTGTATTACTGTATCCCCCTTTTTTTTGTGTAGTATGTTATGTTTACCTCATTTTGTATGTTTGAAAATGCTCAATAAAAATTTAAGTAATAAAAAAAAAAAGTCTCGCCACTTTCGATCCATGCCTGTGCTTGGTCCTCTCTTTTTACCTTGTTGGCATCCCTTATCATTGGATACGCTCTGTTAAGACAAGGAAGAATTTTACAGGTACAGTAAAACCACACTTTTACCTACAGTACAACACTTTACCTGTACTGTCCTTACTAAGGCACAGTAATTACAGTATCAACCCTGTTCTGTCACTCTGTTCTCTCACTTTGCATACTATTGCATTATACTATACTTTATTACAGACACTTACTTGACATGTTCATATTTCCATCCCAATGCTGGTCTCAGATACTGTGATATTGTGACTGTTCTCTAGAACAGTGTTGACTCATGCTCATCATTAGCCTCACTGATTTTGTCCACCAGGCGCTTTGCCATCCTACAGTTTAAAGGAAAATAGAAGAATTTGAGTAATAAAAGTAGAAAGAGAAAAAAAACATTTTATATTTTCTTCTCAAAGTACGGTAGTACAGTAATTGCTTGGGCCTAAAAGAATTGAAAAGAAAACAAGTAAACGAAAACATGCCTTTTGATATGCAAGAAGTTTTAGAGTAATACAGCAATTACAGAAAGAAACCAAAAATACTTACTCTGTTGTGACTGGGGGACTCTGCTTTACACTTTTTGCCTGACCATGGGCATGATAGCTGACAGTGCTTTGGGCTAGATCGAGGCCCGAATTCAGTAACCAGCGTTTAATCTGTAAAATTCTGTGTCCTTCCTTGTACATGTCCTGTATTCTCATGCTGATATGTTTTGAAATAACTTTCTTCGGCAACGCTGCTTTAGAAAAGAAATCAAGCACAGAGGAATGTATATTCGATGTGTATTCGATGTATATTCAATGTGCATTGAATCAACAGAAGTAATGGTGTATTTATAATGTAATGGACCTCGCTCGACAAGTTAAGTACTGTATACGCCCACTTTTAACAACTGCAGCTCGTGTCCATGTCTGCCAAAAAAATCAAATAGGGACACAGTGCATAAAAGGTGACACAAATTGCATAGACTCCCACATGCTGACCTCTATCTGAACGAGCTCTTGTACAGATACTATATTGTGCATTCTTCCATCTGCTTCCATGGATCAACCCCGATTCTACGGACACAGGAACCTGCTTTTTTCTGCTGTGCTGACCACGAGAAAGCGAAAGTCGGAAGCAAGTTCTCAAGCCAAAGGAACATAGAGAAAAGAAGTCTCCCAAGGCAACGAACCCTGGCCCTTATTATGTGAAGAATAAATTGGCCAAAATCCACATGAATCAACTTGTTTGGACGGGCACCAGAAGTGCCCCTGCACCCACCAAAGCAGAATCGGACGTCCCGGATTTTCACTGACATCGTCCACCACCACTGATTCCAAAACATCCGCTTCCACTGATTCCAAAACACCCTTTGTCCACCGATGCTCGTCATTAAACCTCCAGCTCACCTGCTCCAGCACCCATCCACAACGATGCTCGTCCGGAAACCCCAGCTCACATGCTCCTGCACCCAGCCACGTCGATGTAAGTCACGAAGCCCCCAGCTCACGTCCTCCAGCATCCAGCCACGCAGATGTTCATCCGGGTGACACCAGTACTCCTTGTACCAGATCCAGCTCAGTCGCCCACATGCTGGATGTTTTTAGTGGTATCGAAATCACTGGCAACTCAACAGATCAATACAGGGACCGAATGGAGAATAAGATGGATCGTCTTTTGGAGACCATGGTGAATATGGATAGGTGCATGGGTGTTCATCTGGATAAGATTGAGAGGAACATTGCGGAGCTCTATTCTTTGCTTGGAGGCCCTGACCCTGTATGTCCAACACAGGAGCAGGAGGGTGGCCTGGAGGCACAACCACCACCCCCCCCCCGTGCACCCTCTCAATCCCTGGATTTGACCTTCAAGGTGCCAACACCAAGCACACCACAGCCCCCCTCCCCCACACTCACCCCCTCCAGCTCCAGAATACATGTATTCCCTTCTGTTGGAGGAGATTACAAACCCGATAACCGCTAGGCCACAACAGGAGGAAAGCATCCTCCTTGACCATCTACTCGCGCCTGCTGCCAGAAGCACACCCGCTCCAGCACACAGGATTGTACAGTTCCCAGACATCACTCTGAGAGACTTGCCCCAGAGCGTCTGGGAGAAATACAAGATCAGATCTGCTGGTCTATCTCAGAAATATGCCCAGTTCATCTTTAAACACCACGTCAGTTTTGAGGTGTACAGCAAGTGGACCCAACATGTAAATTATGAAGTCAATAAATACAAAAAGGCTCTTCCAGCAAATTTAAGGAGAACAATTATAGAGGAAGTGAAATGCAATGTTAAAGCTACCAGTCTTCATATGAAACCGTGAGAGACCGCATCAATAGCCTTTTGAGGCATACAAGGGCTCTTCCCTGGAGGTCAATATCTTCTTGTCAAACTGAATAGAGAAAAGTAGTCACACAATCATTTAATAACAACCCACTGCAAAAGCCTAAAAAGGAAATATGAAAAACAGCACATCATGGAAAATGTTTTGTGTTCTTATTATCTATTTCACTTTCATATGCAAATATTTAATATATTTGTTACACCAGATTCTGATTACATATTAGCAAACAAATTAACCTACTGTAAAGTAGATTCTCTGTGGACAAATTCAATGTATTTAATAAGCATTTTTTTCTGTTAAATTAATTTTCAAGTAGCAAATAATGTAAGGCTTTTAATACACCGCTGGTTCACTCATTGGAGAAAGAAAATACACATAAAATTTTAACATTTCCATTGTAATATGAATTATCACATCGAAATACATCAATGAATGTATAATGATGTTAGGTTTTGGTTGGAAGAAAATATTATTCAAAGCTATCATGTTTGGAAAAATGGGTGACCTCATATTTATAGGCAAACTGCTGGCAAAATAGAGAATAGGCGTAATTGTTCCTACTATACATCATATTTTTAACACATCTGCGGCGTATTACTTATGGAAGTATGCTAAAATAAACCAGGAGTCATAGATAGCTTTTGCTAAAAGATTTTTTAAATTATTTTCACCGAAACCTCATTCTTTATTTCTTTCCTTTCCTGAAGTACTTATGAAAATGTGAACAGCTGCACACATTTTTTCATTACAAATTATCGTAGACATAAACCACTCGATGAAGCTGACTTAAATTGAATCTCACAGATATGATTTCCCTGAAGAATAAGCTTTACCAGCAATACCTTTATATTCTTCCAGTGATGATACTGTCCCCTTATTATGCTGCATACAGTATGCCTAAAGACCTAGAGATCTTATTGTTGTCTTATCTATCAGTTGTGATTCTAAGTCCAAGAGCTCAACTAATTCAAAATTGTCAGGGGATCACTACTATGAAAATTAATTCTAAATCATGAAGATTCACTGGATAATGTTTTCAGCCTGAAGAATCTAATGCACCTACTGTACTATAGCATTAGAATATTTTCTAAAGTTGAGATGTAAAAATGTATTAGGCAAAACAAGTGTTGTGCCTAAGTTATCCTCTTTTGTGTGAAAGTTTTCTGTAGTAACGTCATGATATGAAATCCATTACTGTAGGTCAAAAAGGCAAATGAATGGTACAGTAGATCCATTGTTTTGAATAACAAAATTACAATTGACATAAAATGAGTAGTGAATTGAATGAGGCCTATATATTTTCTATTTCTGCAAGCTTTGAGATACAATAAAGAGGCGTGCAATTATGTTTTGGAGGATAACTATAATGGTCATCATAGAAAAAGTATGGTGTTATAGATAGCACTCCAGATGTAAAGAGAAAATGAAAAATAAAGTAAGTAAGGTGCAAGAGAACAAGGGAGGGACCCTGAGCCTTCCCAGTACTAATACAGGGAAAAGGTAGGTGTTCCCAGCACTCAATTAAAGTAGTAAATGATATTTCAACATTGAGTTGTATCAAAAAAATATGAATTGTATTGACAATGAAACAATTTAAGAATAACTATACATAGACAGATACGGTGTGAATACACATATCTAGGAAAAATGATATACCAATACATGTAAGCCTAACTGGCACATGGGGAGGGAGGTGGAAAAGGGGAAACAACATAACGGGGGTTAGGAAAAAACAAAGGGTAAACAAAATCCAAAAAAGGGCAATTCTAGGAAGTTCATGTGGTGGAAAAAGTGGGGCAACGTTTTGGGGTTCAATGCCCCTTCCTCAGGCCTGTTCCCACAGCACCTCAAAGAGGGACACGTGGTATTTCCCTGTGACCCAAACTACAAATAGATAAGTGTATGTTTTTGAGGGATAGGGCGTACGGGAGAGAGTGAGCATTCTACTAGGTAGCGTCTATTTGTGGTTCACCACAGCAGGATCAGCACAGTTCTAGTGTATAGGGACCTGTATTTTCTCTCCCTCCCCCTGTGCATAGGGTATTCTGAGGGTCAGTGTGTGTGGGGATCCTACTATGGTACCCCCGCCTGCCCTCCCCTCCTGCCTATAGATGAATTCACTAACATGACTATCCTTCAGAGACACTGTGGGGTATTAACCCACACGCCAATTTATTGCTGGTATCATACATCTCTTCATGACATTAGCACATTTGCTATCATTTAATAGTTTTTTTAGTTGTTCTCACTATATCAGTGTAGCCCTTTTTGTGAACCAGCCTGACCCACCCAATCTCACATTGGCCCCTGTGGTCTAACCGGTCCCTTTCCTTGCGGCACACCTCTTCTAAGGGACTACTGGTAACTGTATCACACCTGTGGCTCCAGGAGATCTGAGCCTCCGCTAGCTGGGAGCCTGGGGAAACCCTTACCATTTACCTGGTGCAGCGCCTCCACTTACCCAGGATCCCCGTTATGAAAGATAGCCCTGGGTAAGAAATACAATAACACACGTATACGATAAAACAATAACTAACACTTTACTTGAGAACATATAACACATTACATAACATCATGCTCTATCCGCATCACCTTAACCATATCACCTCAGCCCAATGTCTGGTGTTCCCACCAAGTGTCCTGTGATCCCCCACACCCAATGTCCCGTACTCATACGAAGGTCGTGGGTGACTGCGCAGTCACTAAATTATCTATTAGGCCTGTTGGTGCACATGTGTAGAAATACCTTCCGAGCACTCCGATGCTCGGGCCTGCAACACTCTTCTAAAAGGGTCAGACGTGCGACGCATCCGTCTGATCCTTTCCAGGTACTTCTCCAGGAACCCCAACGAGGACTGCCTGTACACATTGCAATTCATTCATTTCATTGCAACCAAAGAAACAGAATACATGAAATTAAAACAAAGCAACCGTGATAAGCACGGGTGCATGCAGCGATTGGCCGCGTTCATGCCACATAGAGTACAGCAGAGCACACGAAATCGGCGTTGTGATTTGTTCGAATAACGGCCGCTGCAGCTGTACAGTAGATCACATTATTTAAAGTATAAGTATGCAATGTATATACTGAATTAAGGATGTCTACAGCTACAATGTAGCAAGACTTATTGTTCTTGTTGCCATGATTTTAACTGTTCCAGTGCGGCTATACTGTTGCTGCACTGCGGTCTACAGTTCTCACGGCCCCCAGAACAGTAAACTTCTGGAAGGATTAACTCTGCAGGGTTCCATGCAGTGTTAATCCTTTTGGGACATCTGCATGGAGATAATAGCAGTAATCACCTTCGAGATGAGCTCCATCGCTCTGTCTGAAGCCGTGTCTTTGCAGCACCGAAGGTAAGATAAAAGGTTGTATTTCCTTCCCTTGGATGATGTAGATGCCCTTCTATTGGTCTCTACATATGATGAGGGGAAACTATATACAGTAGCTATATTTGGATATCTACATCATCATGGGGCAGGACAGTACACATAACTTTCCAGCCCCTTGATGATGTAGATGACCAAATAAACAGTAGCTATACGGTAGCTTCCCCATCATGATGTAGAAACCCATAAAAGGGCATCTACATCATCCAGAGGGATTGAAATACTGCCCAGTATCTTACCTTCAGTGCAGCGGAGACACGGTTGCAGGTGGAGAGATGGCTGCAGGCGGCTGTGCAGCTCATCTATAAGGTAAGTACCAATATTCTCTCCATGTCATCAATTGACAGATTAATGCTGCAGTGGTCCCATTCAAAGCACAAACCCCTGCAATGTTAATCCTTCTGGGCAGCAAATTTTTCTATTCTTGTGGCCATGGAGGGGCCATGATTGGGATGCTATCAGACACTGGTTTTCTGCATTTTTCTCCGCAGTCCCAACAACAGTAAGCCTTGCTACATGTGCAGGGGAAAGTTAGTGCTATTCATTTTCCATTAAAAAAAAAAAGAAAAAAGATACTGCATACTGCAGTTGTTACTGACTATTAACAAAATGTACATACATCACGGTTACACTATGTCAAAATAATGGACCAACATTTACGACCCCCGATTGGGTTAATTAATTAATCATCATTCATTTTCTCCATAAACAGATGTAGCAAACTAATTTTTTTCGGTACCTGGACAAGGCGGGAGATTCAACTTGCGGGAAAACTTGTCCTGCATAGCACCCATACAGAATACTAAAGTTAATTTCATACGCGAAGCAGCTAAAATAATGTGGGTGACTTTTCCCAGCTAAACAACACCCTACTTATTACTGAATTGTATCGCTACATAAACATATAATATCATGATGTACATTGCTTCTAACAAATTGAACTACAGGCTAAGATTTAGCATCCCTGTCTAGGAAAAAATATAGAGATATAAATCTCTACCAGTAGTCTCTAGTTACTTAAATCTCAATAAATAATTTCACCTAGCTATTGTACTTCACTCACAGGAAGTTGAAATCAGAATTAAAGGAATTAAACTCTGACATGAAAAATTATTCTAGTTTCAAAGCTTTGTTGCAACATACATTATGCAATAGAATGAGTGCTATACACTGGTTGATTTATTCTTTGAATTTAATAACCCAGTGGTTGTGGGATCAGTTTCTTGCATACATCTCAACCTTCCGTCAACATATGGGATGAGTGCTCCAAACAAAAACAATACTTGATTTATGCCACAAGTTAAAAATAAAATCTTACCAATAATTATGTACTGTACTGACTAAATATTAACAAAAACACATTTTGTATATAGGCTCTATCCATTTCTCTGATAAAGATACAGGCAGGTAACTATGAATCTCTCTATTAGAGAATGCTAAATGTTTTCAGTTTACAAATAAAATATAAATATAGTTTTGTAAATACATTGCCTTCCTATTTGTAAATAAACTGTAAAGTCCACACATTTGTCATTAGTATATTATTATTATTGTTAATTTATAAAATGCCAACATATTCCCGTAGTGCAGAACAATAAGGTTGGATGGCGAAAAATTATTAAAAAAAACATTAACGTACATTGTAACATTGGAGGGCCCTGTCCCAAGGAGCTTAAAATCTATAAGGAAGGGTAAGTGGGGATTGTATAAGCAGCTGTAACATCCGCAAATGACAGCAAACTGCTGACACCATTTGGCTGCCCGTTTGGGGGACTCAGGAATTATCATCTCCAATAGAGTCTGTGGTAAAGTGATATCACCTGCACAGCAAGCAGATACAGAGATGCAGGGGGTGTTGACAAATTCCAGGGGGCCTATTCTAGTAGCTTCGATACTTTTGCTGCTACATTGCAAGGTTTGACATTTTCCCGCCGAATGGTTTGTCATTTGAGTTATCCCGTTATTCAGAAAGAATCTAAAACCCTCTCAAACCGTGAAGTAGGAAAATGCCATAAATGCTCTGCGTAGAATAAAAGTAAATGTAGCTTTTTTCTAAGTTCTGCCCTGTACATTCTGATGGCAGAGCTGCATATAGAGCTGCACAGAGAGATCCGCCTCTCCCTGCACAGCTCTCGCAGGCAATCGCAGTGTTTTTATAAAAAGTTGAATACTAGTGTGCGTGAGCAGGGGGTCTCCGGAGCATTACCGCATTAGTGTCAGGTCCAGGGACCCTCTGCTTCCGGAGTTACAGGCCCTGATATGGGGTGCCGCTATCTCCTATGCATTTAAATGTCCTGGGCACGTGATGCAGGACATTTAAACATTGCATGGGAAACCGGCACCCCATAACGGGGCCTGAAACTTGGGAAGCAGGTTGTCCCCAGACCTGAAAACAACCCAGTTCTGCTCCGGAGAACCCTGCACATGCACTCTAGTATTCAAATTTTAATTAAAAAGTTTATTACCTTAGCGGCAAGCCACTAAGGCAATGAAGTGGTTAAACCTGAATAGCTTGTTTATTGGGGCAGAGGGGGTGGATGAAGGGGGTAGTTGCCCTAAGGTGGGTAGTTAAGCCTGCTGGGAAGGTAGCGGGATGAGTTAACCCCTTCACTAACATAGCAATGGGAACCAATATGGTAATGAAGGGGTTCACCACTCCCGCTACCCACCCGGTGGGCCTAAAACCCCCTCTTGGGGCAACTACCCCTTCACCAAATCCCTCTACCCCCAAGAAACATTAAAAAAAACAAGCCTACTACCCACCTCCTCTATCCCAACAACATCCCCAACACATACAATACAAAATTGGGCAAAATTACTATTATCCAGATCTTGATAATAGCTAATTTGCCCATTCCAAATAAAACATTTTCCAGCCAGAATAAAGTAAATAAAACTTTCCTTTACCCCTGCCAGGATAAAGGCCATTCTCATCACCATCCTGCACATCCATGTCCTCCATTGGCAGGAACACAACAATCAAAAGTAGAATCTAATGGTCACTATTTCCTTAATCACCCTAGCGGTTAGTAACCGCTAAAGTAATTAAGGGGTTAACATCCCTCCCCCGCTACCCACCTAGGCAGCTTAACCACCCACCCCGGGGCAACTATCCCCACTCTCTACCCATTTATTGGCACAGTGGTACATCATGTCCATATAATATGGGCATGAAAAGCCACTATAGCAGTCAATTGGCAACCTAAAAAAAACTGCACCAAAAATACTGAACAATACATACCAAGCACCTAAACACCAGAACAATCAAAGAAATCAAACCCCTAAACACTAGAATAATAAAATAAATCTAACACATAAACACCAGAACAATCAAATAAATCAAAAGCCTAAACACCAGAATAATTAAATAAATCAAAAGCCTGAACAACACATCAATAAAATAAATCAAACACCTAAACAATCCAAACATTTAATAAAAACAAGCCCTACAAATATATAACAATTAACTCAAAACAATAAACAGAAATACAAAACATAATTAATTAAAAACAACCATTTACCAAAACATGCATTGCCTGTCAATGTTTAAATAAAAGGTTGCCATCACATGGTACAGGAACCAATGAGTGTACCACGTGATATATCTCACAATCGAATTGTCTCCTGTAGCATATGATGGCAGCCTTTTTAAAAAAAGGATGTGACATGATCTCTTAAAGTGATGTCACATCCTTTTTAAAACAATGGAACGTCACATGGTACTTCAACTAATCGGATTGTTCCCAAACCGATTGGCTGTAGTATCATGTGATGGCAGCCATTTTGGTTTAAGAATGTGACGTACCTCCCTTGAATATGACGTCACATCCTTAAAAAAAAAAAGCCTGTCACATGGTACAGCATCTAATCGGATTGGAGCTGTACCATCTGCCCCTAAAATGTGATGTCATAGGCCTTATATAAGGCCTGTTCCATCTAATTTTAATTTAACATTGAGAGAAAAATGGGAGCCCCAAGCTCCCTAGCGGCGCCACTTCAAAAGAATCCAGCAAACATATAAGTGTAAATAATTTCACTTTTGTACTTCCCAGAGAATGTCCCATATGTGGAATTTAACCCCTTGTTTATCACACATAGATAACAAAGTGGTAGAGTATCCCCAATAGCCTCTGTCCCGAGGTATAACTAATATGGGTTATACTCATGTAATGAAACGAACTCACTGTTTGAGTGTGTAAGGGCTCCTGGACATCAGCGTGCTCCAATCGGGGTGAATGTAGATTGCAGGTAGAGAAAGAAATTCTGGTGGTGCAACTGCACCCGGACTTCTTACTGGTCAAAAAGCTTTATTTGGCACATAGCAGCCAAAGAAACACTCTTACGCGTTTCACGCGTCACTCCGCGCTTTATCAAAGTCAGAAGTCCCGGGCTTCAGTTTTTCCTCTCAGGAGCAGATGCCAGAATTTCTTTCTCTACCTGCAATCTAATTTTAACTTAAGAAGCCAACGAGACAATATCCGCCTTATAGATTTAATGGATTACAAAGGACAGATGAAGATACAGATGAAGAAAGAAGATAGAATAAAGAATAAAGATGAAGATAAAGTTGAAGATAAAGAAGATGGACTTACTCTATGGATCACAAGTAAAGAAGATACATATTCTGGTGTTTAGGGGTTTGATTTATTTTATTGTTCTGGTGTTTAGGTGCTTGGGTATTTCTTTATTGCTGTGTCTTTTTCATGCTGTTGTTTTTTTTAGTTTGCCTATTGACTGCTATAGTGGCTTTTCGTGCTTATATTAGAAAAAATGGAGAAGAAATCTCCTAATCCAGTGCTCAAGGGTAGTCCTAAAAACAAGCATCAAACATAATAGTCTTTTTAATTGTATTCCGTATGAAAAATCTTGATTGCAGATACATATGTGTTGATATCCTCCAGGTATATAAAGGTGAATATTGCTAGCAAAGCATGGTCATTGATGCTCACAGTATAAAGGTAATGGACAATATGTCGGTATATAAAGGTAACAGGAGACCCCTATAATAAGGGAAACCTTAACCTAAACCCAAAAGGTCCAAAATACCCTAAGAGCTGGACCTCCAAACTCAATATTGATCAAAATAAGTCATAAGAAAGTACTCACAATCTTCGTAGAGTAAATCCTGAAGCCAGCGTGCATCAGCCCCACGTGGATATGAAATGAAGTCCTTCCCAGCGGGGAGGGTATGGGCGGTGCACTGCGTATCAATATATACGTGATGCGTTCCAAGGAAAAGAAATCTGACGGATGCTGGATCACGGTTGCAAAAAATGATTTTAATGCGCGTTTAGCAGCATACAATTTAAAAACAAGAATCCAGAAGGGAACCTCTGACGCATTTCGTGCAAGAAATGCACTTTGTCAAAGAGTACAGTTCCCTTCTGAGTGCCGATTCTTATGGGGGTCATGAACCAGAAGTTCCGCCTTCCAAGACGCCACTAGTCCCGCCCCTAGGGGTCCGTGACCAATAAAACAAGTGTGCAGCTTGAGTGGCAGGTCAACAGGTCCCAGTCACCCAATAGGAAAATGGCACCAAAATATGACAATAAAGATAGTATTTTCTAAAGCAGAAAAAAAGAAGAAAAGTTTAACATAAAAACACGATATAACTAGTTGCTATCTAGATCACGAATGAATACATTCAAGAGATATATATTCATTCACTCAGAAATGGCATACACTAGTAAAAAGGCACCTTCATTAGATTTAAATGAAAAGGTAGAATATCTTAAAAAAAAAAAAAAGCTATTCAATGAGCTATTGTTTTCCTGTTTTTTGAAAATAAAAACCCATATTGTTTCAATTAAAATGTATATACAAAAGAAGAATTTTGTTACCTGGTCTGGATCTTCACTGTGGATGGCGTTAGATTGTATTTTGGGACGTCACCGGAGGAGAGCTTTCTAATTCCCCGGGATTCTGAGGGCCAAAGCTTATAAGGTAAGATCAATATTGAATGTATGTACTTTTATTTTTACAGGTTTTTCGATTGGATGCTTCTATTTTTATGTATTTCAATGCCCATTGACTGCTAATGTATTAATCTGTACCTATTTACTGCTGCGGCACAGTTTATTCGAGCATTTGCCCGTTCTGTGCCGCAGCAGTAGCCTGGCGCGCGCCCGAGTGTGACGGGCGCACGCCGAAGCAGCGGAAGAGCGCCCTCCGATCGGGGCGCTCTCCCTACCGCTGCCGGGTCCGCCGGGTCCCCCGGAACCCCCTGCCGCTGTCCCGCGATCGCGGGACACCAGGGCTCCCTCGGGGAGCCCCTGGACACGCGTGCAGGGGGCGCACGCTCCCGATGACGCGTGACCGCGCGTCTATGACGCGCGGCACGCCGAGGGGCGGCCACTAGCAAGCCGGGAGATTTCCCGGCTTGCGGTACCGACCACACTTCAATAAAGTGTGTCGGTAGTGTATGGTACAGATGAATAACGTAATAGCCAATGCATTTTTGGCAAATGCATTTCTTCAATTGACTGTTATATTTTCTATGTATGTTTATTGTTTTGATTAAATTGTGTTTAATTGTGATGACTTGTTTTGATTTGTATTTTTTACAGATTGTTTAGCGTTTTTATTTAATGATGTAATTTGTTGGCTAATGGTTAAATGTATGTGTTGCCTATTGGATGTATTAATTAATTGATATGTTGGTTACTGCTTTTCCAGTATGCTGTTGTGATGGCTTGTTTTGATTTGTATCTTTTTACAGATTGTTGGGCGTTTTTATTTTGATTTGTATCTTTTTACAGATTGTTGGGCGTTTTTATTTAATGATGTACTGTAATTTGTTGGCTAATGTAATGTATGTGCTAATGTACTGTATTTGTTGTGGGGGAGGGGAGTGTATTTATTTACATGTATTGCAAAAAAAAAATTGCCATAGGATTGGTACTGCAGGCCAGCGGGACCACCCGAGGGCACCCAGACACCCGTGGGTACTACCTCAGGTTCCCCGGACACCCACGGCATCTGGTACCAATCATGTGGGGATAGAGGAGGTGGGTATTAGTGTTTTTGTGTTTTTAATGTTTATTATGGGTATCAGCTGTTTTAATATAAATTTGAATATGTGTAGATGAGCAGGGGGTCTCCGGAGCAGAACCGCATGGATTTGGGGTCCAGGGACCTCCTGCTTCCCGAGATACAGGCCCCGTTAAGGGGTGCCGGTATCTCCTATCCATTTAAAGGTCCCACGTCACGTGACCGTTGGAGTACAATACATAGGAGATATCGTCATCCCATAACGGGGCCTGTAATTCAGTAACCAGGGAGTCCCCGGACATGAAATCAATGTTGTTCTGCTCCAAAGACCCCCTGCTCATCTACACTACTGTAGTATTAACATTTTTAATAAAAAACATTAATTTCATGCCAGATTTGCACAGGGAGAGGCGGCTCTCTCTGAGCTGAAAGAAATCTCTGGGTAAGGCCTTTTCAGAGAGGCGATCATTACACCACTGGCTACTCATCTGTTTTGGGAATGTTGCTATCACAGGTAATCGAGGCGTTCTTAATACCGTGATAGCAATGATCAAAAAACAGGCGATTTAAATGGCCCAGCGGTTTGTTTTTATGAACGCTTATAGCATAAGCCACATTATGTCCTTTTTTCGTGGGGGATAGGGGGGTGGGAAATTTGGAGATATTCTGGCAAAATTGATATACTGTATAGAATATATATATATATATAAAAAAAAAAGAAAAAAAGAGAGAGAGAGAGAGAATATTGTACCTACTGTTATATCCTAGGTATCTCAGGTGTGTTCACAGTTATTTCTCCACGTGTTCTATAGTACAGATATAGCAAGACTGTTCCCCATGACGTGTGTAACCAAGGGCAATTTCTTGGCACTTCATTGCATGTCACAGCCCCATGAGCCGCAACTGCCAAATGGGGTTTTGTGGTTGCCTTAGTACTTAGCAGTAATTATAGGTGATGCTAGTCTGTCCTTAACCTAAATTCAATGCACAGTATTTTGAGGCTATTGCTACAATAATGCACATTTTGTACTGTTCTGTGTGATGGAACCACCCCTTATTCCCATACACTCTTCAATGCTAGAAGACGTCAGATAATAAACAGTCAGTCTTCATAAATGATTACATATTTATTAAAGTAAATGTGAGAAACATGTACTTTACAGTACATTGGTGTAAGATGTTAGAAAATAGTTATTGCTTTATGCAATAACATAAATAACAAAGACATGGGCAAAAGAATACAAAAGAATACAAACTTCTTCCACCAACATGCCCTGGCTGTCTCTTGTACAATTTCACCTGTAATATAATCAAGAAATGCATTAATTAAACAGTGTGCTTATTTTTTGGAATACCGTTATGCATGCATGCTCAATGTATAAGGTTTGGAACCTTTATGCATTCCATTGAATTTATCTGCATGCGTTGTACAGGTATATGACAATTGAATGGAGTCATTCCATTAAATTACTATGCATGTACACTCTATACATAGTGGATGGAATGCATACTACATGTGTTTCATTGAACTAATGCGCATGTGTGCAGGAGCTGCAATGAAAAAAGTTACTGAAATGCAGCGGTTACCTTAATTATCCAATAGTGATTTTCTGTGTCACTGGATATTGTTTCTACATGAACAAGGTGTTCCTGTTGCTAAACGTTCAGAATCTTCAAAACAAGGAGGAAAACAAGGATTAAAACAATTGTATCAGTGGAGCATTGCATGAAATGAACAACAACATAAAAAAAATGAGCACACCCAAACTACTCCACTTGAACACTACATGTATTAAAGTGCACTCCAACATAATTAAAGAATATACTGTATTTTCAAGCACCTGTCCCTCATCTTAGCGAGCCCTATTTAAACCTCTCTTGCAGTTTCCTCCCTTGCCTGCTTATTTAGTTCACCCCAGTACTCAAGTTTGATGTTTCCCTTTTGGCTGATCATTCTTTTACTGTTGCCACACCCTGCTAAGACCTTACTTTGCCTGCCTTTCTCCAGTCCCCTCCAGTGCCTGTTGCTGACCACCTCTCCCTGCCACCAGCCCTGGCCTCTTCTTTGACCTTGACCATTCTTTGCCTGCTGCCAGCCCTAACAGCTTTTTCCTGACCCTTCTTTTCCTGTTGCCAGATCTGAGCTGTGCTTTGTTTTAGACCATTTCCACCCAACTGCTGGCCTTTCCATGTCTCTGGACTGCAGTCCCATCATTACTTCCCATGACATGCATCTAAATAGCTGTCCTTGAATTCTTCTGTATAGCCTTATTAACTCTGGAGCCATCAAAGTTCACATTTCTGGTCCATCGGGCATAAAGTTGAAAAGGCACATGATATTGGAAGATTAATTGGGCTGTCTCCTGAAGCATGTAGCATACCTTTCCAACGTTTCCAAGGGTATTATGGAAATAGGGATGTAATCTACTGGATCCCCACTGACTGGGTGTAAAGGATCTGGTCCTGGGTTTGGCTGGAATTAACTCTTACAGGGCTATAGTGCTTCCAGACAAATCTCTTCCTGAACTGGCAATCGGAATCACCTGCTCCTGGAATTACACTGCAGTCTGTTTGATGCTGCCTTCTATGCAGCTTTGCCCCTATAGGCTGTCTATACTATTTAGAGTAATCTCTTCCCCCCTATGATGTTGCTGAGCATAATTCTGGAATCACTGTGTTCCTGGAAATCTGTGCTTGCCCTGCCTTAGCCCTTTCTTTTCCTGTGCTAAATTCCCAGCACTAAGGTTTCCCAGTCCTGTGGCCTGTCTGCATATCCTCCTTGCAGAGGCATTCATAGTTCCTTTGGCCTGTCTGCATATCCTCCTTGCAGAGGTCTTCATGATGTTCCCTGTTCCTGGCAGACTTCGCCTACATCGTGCTGAAGCACCTATGCTGAAGTGTCTACACTGAAGCCCTCAGTGTTCCTGTGGCCTGTCTGCATACCCTGCTTATAGAGGACTTCCTGACTTCCAGTCCCTATCCTCCGTCCAAGGCCATCCCTTGCGCTGTAGCACCTACGCTGAAGCTTTTCGCTGAAGCACCTAAACTGAAGCTCTTCACTAGTCTTCCTGATGCCGACCCCAGCCTGTGAACTCGACCACCCTCCTATGCCACCTGCCTTGACCCCAGCCTGTGACCTTGATCTACGCTCCTTTGCCGGCTTGGATACCGTTTACTCTCCAACCCGACCCGGCTACGCACGACCACGGAATACATAATCCAGACCCGGCTTCGTGGTCTAAGGTCGGTGTTTATCTATCCCCACCTCAGTCCTGCAGTCTGGTCCTGTTTTGTGGTGAGCATGAACGTTACACTGGGATATAGTTGTGTTTATGCCTCCATGGTTTATTTGCCTCAGGTGTGCTTTGATAAATAGGCACATGTAAATGTACTGTAAAGGGATGCCACTTTTTTGAAGGTCAGACTCAGTAGCATGGGGATCATAAGCCCAATTTCATTTTCACTGAATGAGCAGGAAAATATGTACTGGCTGTGTGGGCTTTCTAGCATCTGGGTATTGCTTGGAAGCACATAGGGGGAAGAAGAGGCTCAAGATCTTGTGGTCTATTGCAGAATTCTATCCACAAGTGAATACAGACCATCCATGCACCTCACAATTTGGTGAAACCTCTCTAACACAAGGTGAACATTTGCATCAATTATGTACAGTCTCGGGTCCTGCTCAGGTACAGTACCTGTGAACGATAAGTGGCAGATCTGGACATAGCTGTGAAAGGTACACTAGCATCATAATTGTCCAAAAAAATAACATTTCACAATGCCATTCTATCCGTGCTCAAAGCACCAGTTAAACTCGGACTGGAGATTGGTCCTCAGAGAGAGCACTTGGTCTGAATTGGGGTATGCTGGGTCCATGTTTGGTTATGCTAACTCCATGGGAAAGTAGCTGAGTCTGGAGTGGGGTGCGATGGTCCAAAGTGGGGTGAAGTGGATGTGATGGTGCTTGAGGTACCTGCTGCAGAACCATATTTTCTGGAAAACTCGATGCTATGGTTCTCATTTACTTTTTTTTCTTCTTTTTTCAGATTGGTCCTATACTCTTGCCCATTGGAGTTTTGAATGCTTCCATCATTTTTTTTGTCAACTTTATTCTTTGCACGTGTTATTGAGGGTCACGGGTCATCTAGTATTATCAGCAAGTATCCTGCACCTTTTTAGGGTCCTTAGTGCTGTAATTGGTACAGCACTCAGAAGGTTCTTGCTTTGGTAGAAAGTGGCTTGATTGCATTATTGAAACAAAAGAGGGAGAAGATCGATGCATCCGAAGAGTTCTGATCTAGAGTAGCCTTTTCTATATATAACAATCCAATTTATGTGCGACTTTATATACAGTATAGTCAATGTCTTTTCTGTTAAGGTATCAAAAGTTGGTCACATTTTATTGACTGGGGCAACATTCGTACAATACAAAGTGTTAATATTAGGTAGGGCTGAGTTGGTGATTGGGTGTCTATTGTGGCAAGGTGTCAAATGGTAGAACACCTGTCCCTTTACTGCTACAGCACACTTACAATTGTATAAAACCTACTTTATGAAGCTGCATTAAACATTCAATAGTACATTCTGAATAGGAACTATGACCCCAAATTTTAACAAAGAAACTAGTATGACAATTATGCAGATGTACAAGAAAGGATTCAGAACAATGAGAATCCAACAATTGCTGCGGCAAAGGGGCATCCAGATGACACAATGCTGCAATGGGTGTCATGCTCAAGGGAAGATAAATGTTAATAGCATGGTCCACATGGTAAGAACAATAAGTACCACAACTGTATACAGAGCACTGTAACTACTCTCGTGTACTTTTTATACAGTATGTAGTATACATTATACCTTTGTGCTCTACTGAAGTCAGCCATCAGACCGTCTGTATTTAGGTGTAACATAAACAACACACTAAAGGAGTGGAATGCTCCATAAGTGTAAAGGGCACCATTGATAAGGCACAGAGTTAGGTCACCATGGTCTGAAGTCTGTGTATAGTTAAATGTGCACGGATGCCACAGTTCACAAGTAATTGACCCTGCGATCCTAGGCATCTGATTTCTATATTTCTAAACAGATTATTTGAATTTGTCAGGCCTCCTCTCAAATGTTAACTACTCTGGACATCTGGAGCTTCTCTCACTCTAGATAGCTACATAGCAAGCAGAGCACATTAGCATCCTATATTCTTTGTTCCAAATATGCAGTTTTAACCCTTTAAACACTTCTTAATTACCGTGGGAACTCCACTCTTAAGTAATGATTGATGGCTTCCTCTCCTAGCGCAGATCTCTCTGCTGTGAGAACTTTTCAATTTAAACAGTCTGCTACTAACACTGTTACTAGTATCTATGAGTATTGCAATGGAATAAGACAGTGTTGCTTTTTGAAATATATGAGAGACTTTATTTCACATACAGTATTTGATAGACATTACTTTTTATATCTGTCTTGTTTGTGACTTTATCACATTGGAGTAGTTGCTTGCATGTTTAAATTTTGCCTAAGTGCCACTTACTGTATTAAGCCTCTTATCATGCCAGCTCTATTACCCTGTCACTCTCCCTGCCCAACCCTACTTTTAATTGTTAATACCTCACCCCTCCCGTTGACCTCTGTCACTCACCAAATTTGGGGTTAAATAGTGTGACCCTCAGCAGTTTAGTTACCGCTAAAGAAGGTCCCCTTCAGGCTAAATGTTTGCTTGTGGGACTCAATAAACTTTCTTTTATCTGTGTCATGCTAGTATTTCAAATTACAATTTTGAACCGTAAAGACTTAAAGCTACCCCTTTTTACCTTGCATCACATCTGCCTGTACAAGCACTCAACCTTATATTGAAAATAAACATAAGGTGCAATATAGAAACTCAAAGTTAACTTGAAGTGTCTCAGTAAAGGGGAACAGTTAAACTGAATCAGAGTGACACACAATATGAAAGTCCTGATGAAAGTAATCCTGAAAATATTAGAGAAAAGCCAATATGGTGAAGTACTGTAAGATTGTATTGTAACATGCAATGGTGAAAAGCTACTTACAATGTAGCACACGTTAACAGCATTTCGGATACAATCCCAGCCACAATGGAGACCGTGCATGGCGTCGTCTCTGCCTCCACACTGGGACGCCACCAATCAGCTGACCGAGTCCAAGAATCAAATCTTCGCGCTGTTTCTCTCCCTCTCGGCACCTGACAATGACGACGATAGGATGCAGGAGATTTCTGTGCTGTGGTAGTCGTACAGCCAGTATAGCACTTCTTGCTGTGCTCCGTCAGACTATTGCACTGTAATATTGGGTGCAGTCTGACTGGTATTCACTGGTATTCAGCAGGTTATATGCGCATTAAATACAGAGAAGAAGGCCCCTGCTCAGCTTGAAATAAATGTATCTGTGTGGAGGGATATATGATAATCTTTCACAGGACAAGTAAACCCAATTATGGACACTCTGATCCCCTAGTAAATATATTATGCCATATATTAAAACTCATTTATTAACTTAATCTATTCAAATATATGGGTTTAAAACAACGACGCAGTAATGGATCCCTCAACACCCATGTCGGTGTTAGGATCTAAATATTAATAAAGGAATATAGGTAATAAATAAATCCCTATCTCCCTCGGTTTGATAACCAATCCAATATATTATCCCATCAGTGAAGACGGGAATTAGAGTGTAATAACACCATAAATATGCATAAAGGATTTATACGTACAGTATAGTGGTAGTAAACATTAGTAGTCAGTAAACTTGATAATTGTTTACACCAGATAAAGCTGCTTTTAGGTGTTTTGAGCTTCACACCAAATCCTGCAATAAATGTGCATATAATATTGTCCCATGGTGGTAACCTATTAAAGAAGCTGATAATACTGTAGTTGTAATATTAATATTTGTCTATACTGTTGAACCATATCCATTAGACAGAGCAGAGAAGGATTCCAAAAAATATAGGATAATCTTAGCAACAGGGGATACTGCTTATATCAATAATTCAGGTCACTGACACCTAGCATGTGCTGATCGTGAGGTTACTCCGGGTCAGTAGCCTAAAAAAAACTTTAATACCCTATTGGGATAGAATCATTAACCAGTTTATTTTCCACCACCTACAGATGCAGTGGCCATTATTTTAACACTTCACACGTTGTATACCTCGGAATACCCATGTCATGGCGCGGCATTTCTTCCAACCGTACCGCCTTAATACGCGAGTGCAGGCGAGTGCATAAAATGGCATTTTAGTGTTCTGGCTTTTTAACACCTTAAATTGACACAGTAGCACAGTACTGTACACATTACAATTCATTCATTTCATTTAACTGCACACAATCCATGAAATTCAAACAAAGCAACCGCGATAAACACGTGTGCCTGGGGTGATTGGCTATGTTCATGCCGCGTGGAGTACAGCAGTGCACATGAAAACGGCGCCGTGATTTGTTAAAATAATGGCTGTTGTATCTGTATATATGATAGTGGTAAAACAACATAGTAGGTTGTAATGTGCATAGTTGCATCCAATAGTTCCCTATATAAAGAATAAATAGGGTAAAGTACAGACCTTCCTACATAGAAGAGAACCTGCAATAGATAGCACTACACTGTATATAATGATTGAAATATCTTGGGTATAAAGGGTAGCAGTGTGTGTGTATATGGGAGTGTGTGTGTGTATATGAGAGTGTGTGTGTGTGTGTGTGTGTGTATATGGGTGTGTGTGTATATGGGGGTGTGTGTGTGTATATGGGTGTGTGTGTGTGTGTGTGTGACACCAGAGGTACACCCCAATCAGTCAGCCCCCCCCCACCTAGTCAGTCAAAGTCACCCAGTCAGTCACCATCTCCTCACCCAGTTCCCCCCATCAGTCAGCCCCCCCCCCCCCATCTCCTCTCTCTCTCTACTCTCTCTGTCTCTCCCCTCCCCGTCTCTCTCCCCTCCCTGTCTCTTTCCCCTCCCTGTCTCTCCTCTACACTCTGTCTGTCTCTCTCCCCCACACTCCCTCTGTCTCTCTCCTCCCCCACACTCTGTCTCTCTCCCCCCCACACTCTGTCTCTCTCCCCCCACACTCTCTCTGTCTCTCTCCCCCCCACACTCTCTCTGTCTCTCTCCCCCACACTCTCTCTGTCTCTCTCCCCCACACTCTCTCTGTCTCTCTCCCCCACACTCTCTCTGTCTCTCTCCCCCACACTCTCTCTGTCTCTCTCCCCCACACTCTCTCTGTCTCTCACTCTGGATCTGGTTATCTTATTTACCCTTTATATCTTAACTGCCCTATACTACACCGAAATAACTTATACTGCTTTCTTCCAGATCTAACTCTCAAGCTTCACACAGGAAACATCGGAATCCCCCCTAACCCAGAAGACAGGTAGGGAACACATCCCCTCCAATGTATAAGATTGCTGGAATGAAGGTACCTGGACATTGGAGGGACTGCGGATCAGGTAAGATCCCAGGCGGGATTGCTGCTTTAGATATTGTGAAGCGGGGACGTCCAGACACTAGTTAAGGGGTTCAGGAAACTAGTCATTCACATCTGGCTTTTATTTCTAGATCCAACATACACACACACACACACACGGACTAATTGTAGTATAATGTAATACAATAAATACATTTATGTCAAAAACGAATGTTGTTCTGACTAGGAATTTATTAAATGTATTTTATTTATATATTTTATTTTAAAGTGGGGTTGGGAGCGGGACTGGGGGCGGGACTGGAGGCGGGACTGGGGCAGGACTAGGGGCGGGGTTGGGGGCGGGACTAGGTGGCGAGTAGATTTTTTGGTTGGGCGAGTAGATTTTTGGGTGATTTGTCGAACACTGTATATATATATACATATACATACCATACACATTTTAAGTTATGGTTGGTGAAAAAGGCGACAAGAAACCTCCACCGTACAGACAGTTTGAAACATGTCTGTGAGTGGTTTCTCTGGCTTTGCATCTGACTCCCATGCTGTGCTTAAAAGCTGTGTTAACAGCGAGCATTAGCTTACAAGTGTTCCATAAAAATGGATTTCAGGCAAATGGTGACACGGTGTGCTCGTTTGCATGTCATTTCCAAGAATCCCTTGCTGCAGTGGAAGTACTGTAAGATAGGTGATTTCGAAAGAGATCAGTGTATTTCGAAAGCTCGCACAAATAAAAGCATTTCATTAGCCACGAACAGTATAGTGTGTATATATATATATATATATATATATATATATATATATATATATATATATATATATATAGACCATACGATACCGGTTGCAACACGACATCAAGGGACAGCACGCAGGTAAGTAAATCATGAATTTTCTATATTTGATAGAAGACACAAAAACCGACGTTTCGGTCCCCCAGTGGGACCTTTCTCAAGGTGGTATATACTGTATATATATTGTGACGTCTCAGTCCCAGCGTCGGATCTATGGTCCAGATTAAAGGCAGGAAACACTGTACTTTCTAAGCAGGGTTTTATTTACAGGGTACAAAGCAGGTACATGGCTAACTCATAACACAAAACAGAAACAAAAGACCTAACTCCTTCCAGGAGTACTGACTAATACTGCTTAGTCCCTAACTAATCGTGGGAGAATTAAACTCTTTCCCCACTTTACCCAGTGTACCTGTAGCAGGTCCCCTTTCAGTCTCTCACAGGGCTGTCTGTGTGTGCCATCCCAGATCAGTATAGCAGCAGCGTCTCTCACCCTCTCTGTATAAGGCCTGGGACATGGTCAGCTCTTATGCGCTGACCCGTGCTGCTGCTCGGCACTGAGCCCCTGCAGCCGCAATGAGAGTGGCTTTAGCAGGGGCTCGCGCAGGCGTCAGCATGCTTGGGGAAGCGTTTGTCTGACGGCGTTTTGACATTTCCCCGCTTGCCGGATCGTAGGGCCGGTCACGTGAGCGGTTCACCCAATGAGGGCGAACCATCTCCGTGACGTCACTTGCCCGCTCCCGTCCCTGATGGTGCGCTGTTTAAGGCCAGGGAAAGGAGAGATGATAGAGAGATGATAGATAGATGATAGAGAGGTGATAGAGAGATGATAGAGAGATGATAGAGAGATGATAGAGATATGATAGAGATAGAGAGAGAGATAGATAGAGAGAGAGAGAGAGAGAGAGAGAGAGAGAGAGAGAGAGAGAGAGAGAGAGAGAGAGAGAGAGAGAGAGAGAGAGAGAGAGAGAGATAGAGAGATATATAGAGAGAGAGAGAGATAGAGATAGAGAGAGAGAGAGATTTTGTGATGGATCATTGCATGCCGCTATACAGCATACTGAACATGGCACTCCTGTGGTCAGAACTGCAAACTGATCATGCCCAGGCACTGCATCTGGAGTGGAGAAGACTGAACACATAGACCAAAAGCTTTACCTTCTTTTGGAGAGAATGGACTGTCTGGCGAAGTGCATGGGTTGTCTCTATTGGCTTGTGGGTACATTGCACCAAGAGAGAACACAATATCTGGAGGAAGCCTCTTCTGCCAACATGGGCCTACATGCAATACAAAGATAGTGGGAAGCCCACACAGCCTGAATAAAGCATCAAGCTCATTCAGTGACAACAACAGTGTGGCTATAACCCATCATGCTACTGAGTTACAAGAAAATGCCAACCCAGAACTGTTACCTCTGCCTGTTTGCCAATGCACATCTGCGGAACCTGAACAATGGAGGTGTAAACGAACATGTATCCAAGTCAGTTGAAATCTAATAAATAACATCTCTTTAGCTGCAATACCCAGGTAAACATAAAAAATATAATGTGACACACTGCAGGGGGGAAGTTACATTTATTTTTCCGTTGATCTTCTAGCATCATGTGCCATTTCAACTTTATTCCCAGTGGGTCAAACATTTGAAATGTGAAGGTTCCAGGGGAAAAAAATAAATTCCTAGCAATTTGAGGAGAGCTATTTTAATTTAACTTGGGAGGCAGTATATATAGACTACTACAGAATTCAAGACAAGGAAAGACATAATTAATAGACAATTATAACATCTGAGGTCAGTGGCCTGGAGTCATCAGTGATTGAAACTGATGAAAATTATTATTGTTCTAATACATAGTTAAAAAAAAAATTGGAATGTAAAATTGTTAAGGGGTGTTCAATTATTTTGTCATTATTTTAATCCTTGTTTTGCCGATTGAGTAGGTTGATACATGTCAAAACCTTGTTTGTGTAGGAACCACATCCAACGACAGAGAACATCACTACTGGATAATGGAGAATTAAGGCAATGTATGCGTTCCATTCAATTGGCCTATACCACGAAAGCGCACAAATTAAATGGAACGCATGTTTGCTCCATACAGTTTACATACTGTAGAGCGTGACTGCGCAGCAGTGTACCAACACAACAGCAGAGTTTTATTAATGCATCTATTTTTTCTCGATTATCTTACTGGTGAATCTGTACAAGTGAAAAAGTAGGCGGAAGAACATTGTATTATTTTCCTGTTGCTTATCTCTCTAATTTACTTGAATCAAAATTTCATAATTTACAGTATCAATAAGTTTTCTTTCCTGGTACCAGGGTCACGAATACTCATGCCTTCCCTCTTCCAAAGCACAACAAGTCCTTTTGTCTTTCTTAGTTTTATTGAAGGAAAATCACAGGAAGAAAGGTACTTGTAGATGTAGTGTGGGTAGAGAGTGCTTCTCTGTCTGAAGTGCAGTGTATCAAAGCTAAGGCAGTGTAAAACAGAAAGGCCTTGCTGGGGCAAATAGCAGGCAGGTACTCACTCAGAGTCCAGGGTGAAAAGGAAGTGAGGAGCAAGGGTCACACTAGAAGGGAAGTGAGACTATACTAACTGTCAGCAAGGACAGGGGGTAGGAATAGCCCACTCTCAGGTAGGAGAATAGGAGATGCAGGCAACCAACACTGACTAGGGCTGTGTAAACAACATGTAACAATAATGTTGCCTTTTCACATGAAGCTAGCTGCTGGGACAGGGAAAATAACAGGCAGCTAAACTAGGGAGATATGAATCCCATGAGCTGCAAAGGGAGACAGAGAAATGTGGAATCTAGTTCCAGGACATTTTCTGTCATCTGAAGTTTCTTTTAGCCTTGAAACAGTGTATGGGAATACGGGTGGGTTACAATAAATGTAGGATAGAAACACACTAGCCCCATCTATATTTACTGTAAAGTACAACGGTAGCCACAAAATAGTATTTGCAAACTGCAGGTTACCCGCGATCACGGAGATGTGGTATGCAAATAGATTCAGGATGATTGCACTTGGTTTATCATGGTTACGAAAACAGTAAGTCTTGCTACATCTGTACACTTTTATTTATTTAACTTAGGAGGAGGAACAATTCGTAATTATGTAATGCACTTTTCTGATTAGCTTTGACAATCTATGGACAACTACCTCATTGTATGAAAAGTAGGAGTAGCAAGTAGTGACTGATGGTGGTGATGATGATGATTGAGTGAGATTGTGATAAGTGAAGCTGCTGCTACTGCAGTCAGATATTTTATTACAGTATGAGTATTGATTGGAATGGTGAGCTTAGTGACTTGCTTGCCAATATCTATTGTGGCATAGATACTGCTGTCACTTCCACCACTTCAACGGACTGTGTCTCCAGTCCACTACACCCACTGACACGACAGTTAACAAATAACACTGTCACTCACTACCACCGTCTTATTGTGTATGTACAGTATATCCACAACATCACCAGACTGCTAGCACCACCACAGGACCATCATCATCATGAGTATCTCATTGCCAGAGAGTAAACATTGCATTGTATTTTATTTTGATCATCTAGTGGGGGCCCAAAGAAGCCAGCACTCAAACTGCGGTGCTATGTCAGGCAGTTCCACACCATAACATTTACAGTAGGGTGGAATTTACACCTGGCACTGTCTGCAGGCCAGCAAGCAGTCACCATTACGTAAAATGTTGGTGGCAGTTGTTACAGTGCTTGGCTGGTTTAACATTTGTATGTCTTAAAAGTCTTACTGTTCTATCTGTAAGTAATGCACTGGTGGGATGGAGGGCCCAATGACATACCCTTTTATTTTTTCTGTTCTCACTTCTCAATAATTCATATTTATTACACACTGAAAATGTAAATCACTAACACAGTAATGTCTGCAACTGTGCCAGTCCCTGTTCATATGTATTTGATTGTGCAAAATATTTCTAAGAATATTTTAATTAAGAAACCAAGTCCAGTGGAGTCTGGGATGGTATGTAGTTTTCCTCCCTTCCAGTGGGCTTGAGTGGTGACCATTTTGATTATTTTACTTTTAATATCATTCTTTCGCTCCCTGATTTAGTGCACTCTATATTCCAGTAACACACCCAGTGCACTTGTAAATTGTCAGTTCCTTCTTTGTTTTGTGGTTCTATTTCTTTTTTGGTTATTAAAAAAACAATAGGATGCCATTACTAATTATTTAAAAAGTATTAAATAATCGACTGCTACTGTACAACAGCCACCAATATAACACCTGGGTTGGCAAATTTTACATCATGACATGAGTGGTTGGCATCTGGCAGCAGTTTTCACAGACAGGACTCAATCTGATTTAAGAGCACACAGTAAGAGAGCAGGAGAGAAAAAATGTAATGAAAAATCCAATTCCCTGCTAGGAACCCCCACTTTCCAATTTTACCACCATTACCTACACACATGCCTTCCTAGGTGTCGAGCAGGATTTTCTCAACTTGCAAAATTCCAATGTAATCCTTACTCCTTATCATGAAATCTAATATCAGACTCCTACATACAGTAATATGCTTTCAGTAAGACAAAACATTTATATGTATGACCCCCTCCCCCCCCCAAAAAAAAATCAAAATTGGAGAGTGACTTGTCATTCCTGGCAACCAGGTCATACAATTCTTTTTCATAAATAATGATAATAAATGTTAATTCTTTTTTTTTTTGCATGATTTAGAACTGAATATGGACTTGTTTTTTCTTCTTTGTTTTTTAAAATT
The DNA here is from genome assembly GCF_040206685.1 of Ascaphus truei. Taxonomy (NCBI): domain Eukaryota; kingdom Metazoa; phylum Chordata; class Amphibia; order Anura; family Ascaphidae; genus Ascaphus; species Ascaphus truei. Next base: position 342,410,423 of record NC_134484.1, read on the forward strand.
ATGATTAATGAATGAAATTAGATGTACTTTGGCATATTGCTTATTTTTTATTTTTGTTAAAGGTCCTGAACACAGCCTTGAAATACAAACAAATCCTTGATTTAGTTAGTTAGTAACCGCTAAAGTAATTAAGGGGCCAACCTCCCTCCCCCGCTACCCACCTGGGCAGCCTAACTACCCACCATGGAGCAACTACCACCACCATCTACCCATTAATTGGCACAGTGGTACATCATGCCCATATAATATGGGCATGATTAGCCACAATAGCAGTCAATGGGCAACCTAAAAATAAAGTAAATCAAATGCCTAAACAATACAATAATATAAGAAATCAATGAGATGATGCTCGTCTCAAATCAGGAAGCGGACTCACAGGGCTGAGGTACACTGGCGACACACTTTATTCGAGCTCGGCTAGTCCCACGAATTCGGGTATACCCGGGTGTATTGAGGTTTGTGACTGTTTTCTGCCCGAGTGCATTGGGTTATTTTCCAGGCAGGGATTGAAGCATTTTATTCCCGCTGGCTGCAATACTGCACAGTATATATATATATACTGCATTACAATTCATGAATTTATGCCATCTGGTAGACACGCGAAGCATTGCAGCCTATTAAATCCTAATCATTATCATTTAACAGATCAGCCGCCCGTCAGCCAGGCATGAACCCAGGCTGGGAAGGCAAACGCAACGGGGCTTGTCAGAGGTGAGGAGCGGCGCATTCCAGGTATCTGCCAGGTACATACTGGGTATTTGCTCGAATAAAGTGTGTCGGTGCAGTAGTGTCACGGGAGACCAGGTTTATTAACACCTTTTATACCGGGATCATTTGATTGAGCAAGACAAGGCAATAAAATAAATTGTAATTTATTCCACGATTGAACATATACACAATGTAACACAATTTGCACTAAAAACACACTTACTGGGAACGGGCTAACGAAAAAAATCTTTCTTGGAACTAAATGTTAACAACTGACGTCTGTAGGAGCCCTTTCCAATGACCGGGAGGTACTCACGAAAGTCCTGGAACGCAATTCGGCATGCAATACCAGCCACGACCGCTACATCCCATTTTCAGAATTTGGCCCCTGAAAAGCGGGACTTAAAACATTCCTTGAGTTGAAAATCCCTGAAGCTGGTTCGCGTCTATTTCTCACAGAGCATCTTTGTCGTAACTTGAATTTGCCGCTGATGGTTTGGCGCTTGGAAACTGAGGTCCTTATTGGCTGCAAGGTTTCTTATAGGTTTTGGAGTCCCATTCAGAAACCACTACAGCCAATTAGCGCGTGGGAATTCTCCTGCCAGCCTATCAACACTTTTCCGGTATACTGAAGCCGGGTGGGTACCGATTTTGATTCTGCTAAGGGGAATGCGCCAACCTGGCACCTCTGCCTCTTAGCATATGGAGCCCACCCGCTGTCCAGGCTCCGCAGAGTCTGGGGTTGGGCAAATGGCCACCGGATAGCCCTTTGTTAGACCAGGAGGGGGGTACTCAAAGATAACTACAGTACTCCTTCTGTTCTAACACCTCGGCATCCCTGAGGCTTTCCACTCCGGGCCCTGAGCAGACTCAGTGGCTTCAAGCCTGGTAGCCATCTAGTCTCTAAGAACCACAGACTTGGAAATCCCACATTCACATATATAAGCATATACAGTTATCAAATAAACCTTTATAAAATAAACTTTGACTCAGTGCCTTGTGTTTAAATATGCCTAAGTCTCCTGGTCTGGTGTCAGTGATAGAATAAGAATATATGTTACCTACTCTTACCAGCCTTATCCCTGGCACACTGCAAAACCCTGACTTTTGCTTCTTACACAAATAAAAACCTTGCAGCTTTATTACGTAGCTGGATCACACCCTGAACCCCTATACCAGGTTCAGGGTGACTTGGGCATGAACGGGGCATCCCACCTTATGCTAGTGACTCCAGGACTGTTCTGGGGATACCTTTATCCCTGATGCCCTTTTTACCTTTCCTGTTTGTGCTGAAGCAGGAAATCCTGGTGGTGAGTCGCAAGAACGTTTCCAGGGTAGGATTTTGCAGGAGCACTGTGCTTCAATGTGCCCGAGAATCTTACATGATTCTCGGGTACCTCTTTGGGGTATCCCATAACTTGGGAACCCCGATATATAGCCACAATCTGAAAGACGTTTCTCCGCCATACCCACCCTAAAACTCACAGCCAAGCAAGCTCTGCTAGTGAGTCGCAAGGTGAGTCGCAAGAACGTTCCCAGGGTAGGATTTTGCAGGAGCACTGTGCTTCAATGTGCCCGAGAATCTTGCATGATTCTCGGGTACCTCTTTGGGGTATCCCATAACTTGGGAACCCCGATATATAGCCACAATCTGAAAGACGTTTCTCCACCATACCCACCCTAAAACTCACAGCCAAGCAAGCTCCGCTAGCTAGCACTCCAGGAAAGGTAAAAACACAAAAATACTGTATTGTCGCATAATTTATACACAGTCACAGTGATGCCTAAAAGACAGTCAGGTCCAAGAGCTGACACTCTTGGTCCTTCAAACACGGACCAAGGGTAACCAAGTGAGCTTAACCTTTATTTTTGAGCCAGGTTACCCCCTCACCGTCACAGGTAGGGATGCAAATAAACCGACTAGAGCCCAGGGACATAGGGCCTCATGCAGTAAGCACCGATAAAATCTCTTCGGCAAGTGTTGCCGATAGGCCTTATTTTGGCGATTTGCCCTCGCAGTATTCAGTAAGGGCCGAATCCATGCCGATCCCTGCCAAATCACTGCGAGAGCAAAACTGCCGATGAGCCTGTGCCGATACAGCCTGACTCCCGATAACCTTCCGATAGGCCTTTTCTGCCGATAGGTGTTTGCAGCAGAGAGAGACCAGCCGCTCTCTCTGAGCAAAGATCGGCAAAATAAAAATTAACAACTTTTACTGATAGTGTACATGTGCAGGGGGTCTCCGGAGCTGAACCGCATTGGTTTCAGGTCCGGGGACCCCCTGCTTCCCGAGATACAGGCCCCTTTATGAGGTGCCGGTATCCCTCTGCATTTAGAGGTCCCGATCACGTGACCGCGGAATGTAAACAAAGCAGAGGGATACCGGCACCCCCTAAAGGGGCCTGTATCTCGGGAAGCAGGGGGTCCCCAGACCTAAAACCAAAGCGGTTCAGCTCCGGAGACACTCTGCACATCTACACTATGAGTAAAACACATATATAAATAAACACTCATTCCTTACCTTTGCGGCTATGGGGCTACGGTAACGAAGCAGCATGAATGTATTTTTAATAATAGTGTACAGTGAGCAGGGGGTCCCCTGAGCTGAACCGCGTTGCTTTGTGGACCAGGGACCCCCTGCTTGCCGGGTTACAGGCCCCGGTATGTGTCATCGGGTGGCAGTTTCGCCGCCATTTTTATAGCACCCCATTCGCGCCGTGTCCGCTATAAATATGGTGGTGACACTGTAACCAATGCCCCAAACCGGGGCCTGTAACTCGGGAAGCAGGGGGTCTCTGAGCCACAAATCAATGCGGTTCAGCTCAGGGTTCCCCCTGCTCCCGCACAATATTATTAAAATACATAAATGCTGCTTCATTAACATAGCGGATAGCCGCTAAGGCAATGAAGGGGTTAAGGCATAATAGCATGTTTATTGGGGACATTTGCCCCCAATAAACATAGCAATAAACAACATACACCCCCTGGGTATTTAAAATACATAAACAACAATAAATACATATAGCACTCACCCATTTCCGGTTGCCACTAATAAAGGCCATCCTCATCTTCATCCTGTTCATGCCCCCTCCACTGCTGCAAAACAGACACAAGAATGAAAACATCCAAAGTAATGTCCCCTAATCCCTTAATCACCATAGCGGTTATTAACCACTACAGTCATTAAGGGGTTAACCCACCCTCACCCACTACTCGGGAGGCCTACATACCCTCCCACACTAACCCCCCACCCCATGAGGCCTAACCACCCTCACCCACTACCCACAAGGGAGGCCTACCTACATACCGTTGGGGCCAATACCCCCTCCCCCCACCCCCAGTACCCACAATAAAAACAATACACTACCCCACATTAAACATCATTCTATTTAATAAATACATTACCCACCCCCTGTGCCCCCCCATAAATACATGATTTATCCTTTTACAAACAGGGTTCATAACACAGCCCTAAGTGAGTCCCCGGCGGGCTGGCGGGGCACCTGACAGACCTACAGGGTACCAGCAGCTCATTTCAAACAGGTTCTGGAGGCCTGCTGGTGGGTTCCGCCAAGCGCCATGGACCCAGGTGGTCTCCTTGGGTCACCGTGGGCCACAATTGGGTCCCCACAGTAGGCCCGCGGATGTCTGGGAGCCCCGGGTCAGACCCACAGGTGTCTGCTGGGCCTTGGGTTGTTCCCACAGGGGTCTGGGGAACTCACAAGTGCTCACTACGGGTCCGCGGTGCCCCCACGGATGTGGGACCACCGCTTCACCCGTGGAACCACCAGCCTGATACCCGTGAGATACCCGAGGAGACCATAGGTGGTCTCCAGAGGTCTCACGCAGAACCACGGAACAAACCCTGAATGTAAAAAAAATAAACCTGGCCTATACATTCAATACATACACCCCCCCCCCCCCCCCCAACACCTACAGTACAATAATGTGTAAAATAACTATTATCCAGATAGGGATAATAGATTATTTGCCCATTATTAAACACATTAACTAGCATATTACAATAAATAAAGTACTAATGACCTCATCAATAAGAAGCCCCCGTTGCCAGCAACATCCTGGTCTTTCGTTGCACACAAAATACATAGCCAATACAAAGCCAATACATTGCAATTAGATTCAGATATCAATTAACCCTTAAACATCTTATCGGATAATAACCGCAAAGGTAATTAAGGGGTTAAGCCACACTGGCCCGATACCCACCCTTCACCCATGAATGTGTACAGTGGCTTCATCATGCAACTATATATATATATATATATATATATATATATATATATATATGCAAATATAGCTATATGCTCATCTGCATGTCTTAGGCAGGTCTGCAACCCCGCCTTTCCCCATTATCACCCAGCATACAGCACTTCCACTGCAGCAAGGGATTCTGGGAAATGACATGCAAATGAGCACACAGTGTCACTTTTTGCCTCAATAACCATTTTTAACATGGTTCTTGTATGCTGGGTGATAATGGGGAAAGGCGGGGTTGCAGACCTGCCTAAGACATGCAGATGAGCATATAGCTATATTTGCATATTTGCTTTCCTGTGGAGGGTTTTTGTCACTTTTTTTACTCACCATAACTTAACTCAGTATTATGGTTTAGCCTATCCCATAGCCTCTCTTGCATTCCCAGTAAAATCAACCCCACACTGATGAGACCCATCAAGGTCGAAACAGCTGTCTGTGGGTGTTTTCTGGGTATGCACCTTAACCCTGGCTGTGCTCAAAGCTGTGACCATGCAGCAAGCTTAAGCCTATAGGGAACCATGTTAAAAATGGTTATTGAGGCAAAAAGTGACACTGTGTGCTCATTTGCATGTCATTTCCCAGAATCCCTTGCTGCAGTGGAAGTGCTGTATGCTGGGTGATAATGGGGAAAGGCGGGGTTGCAGACCTGCCTAAGACATGCAGATGAGCATATAGCTATATATATATATATATATATATTTATATACAGAGAGACAGATATATATATATACACACACATATACAAATAAATGTAGAAGGGTTATCAAAAACATGCTGTACTACAAATAACACTTCTCCATACAGACACACTACAATAAAATCAATTTCCTTTAATAATCCTATCTGATCTTACAATCAAAATCCTCAAATGCCAATCAAAAACCTCAAATGACAATCAAAACATTGCATTTACATTGTATATATGATGCATACAATCTATGCACCATATACATTCTGCAAATGAATGTTAACAATAACATTCAAAACAAAATACCAATACCTCCAAACAAGTATACTATTTAACCAATCCAGTAAACATACATCAATTAGCATTCATTAATGACATGCAAAGAAAAGAAAGAAAGCTCCCTAATAGCTGCACAAGAGAACACCTATACCTATATTAAAAATTACTATTTATTAATGAATGATTAAAATATATTTATTGCAGGAAAAAACTAACGTGAACCAAAGTGATTAAAATAAATTAAAAACGGAGGAGGTAACTGTATGCCTAGTTCAAACTAACAATGTATGCTAGGAATAACTATTTTACAATGTCCCACTGCTATAGGATTATACTAACAGTGGTAGTTATACCAATACAGTTCTATATTTTGAGGACTACACCTAAATGGAGAGTATAGCTTAATATAGTGTGTGTGCTCAGAATAATATAGTATATTTGTTGAGCCAGCTAATGCTAGTATACGGATATATACACACACATATGTACCAGACCAACAGGTTCAAAGGTAAATGAACCTAGAGGTCTGTTATGTTTAGCAAAACAGCTATTTCAAGATCACAAAGTATGTGTCTTGTACTCGGAACCATGACAAATAGGAGAGTAGTCAGAGTGTTGTGCTTCCTTTAGAAGGCTCCGAAACACTCTAACTGAGAAAAGGCAACAGACCTCTCCGATATAGCCAGCGCACTAGGTGGTGACGCTTAGCCTGCCCAACATATTTTTCACCGTTGATGACATTAATGACATCCCTAAAAAATTTAAATTCCATTCCTAACAATTAAACAATTAACTAATTCAAGCGTTCAAAAGAACAAATTATCCTGTGAAAAAATATAAGTACCAACAAGAATACAATATAGAAAAGCAAGGCTGACCCTGACCTAAACTACACCATACAATAGCAACAATTACTTCTATCTAATTTAAAAATACATTATACACACATTTAAGCATAGCAGCATAGCCAAATTTATGTAAAACACAGCAAATCAAGCTTTTAAAAGAACATAATTTCTTACCCTGTATGTATATATCTCTCTAGACATACATACATACATACATACATACATACATACATACAGTGGCAAGAAATGATAAAGCAAAGAATCAAAAATATACACATTTAAAAAGCCTTTAAAATAAAAATCAAGTTAAATAAAATACATTTCTTTAGTTCACTTACCATTACTTGACCCCCACCGACTCCCGTTGAACAGCTTACTCACGAACCAATCCACCAGGCACAGGAACCCATAAAATAATAAACCATAAAACCATAAACATTACACTAAAAATCCAAATCAATGGAGGCGCATGCGCGAGGGCTAGGTGCATGGATGCCTAGAGTGTGAGCTCCGCACCCCTCGGCAATTCAAAAGCACTTAACAAAACCTACAAAACAGACAAGGAATAACCCAGGATGCCAACGAGACCAAAATCGGGCCGCCAGGCCACGGTACTCACTAAATATTTGAATAAATCGGACTCGGCATGCAAAGATGGAGCGGGAACTCAGACGCCGTCCACAGAGTCAGAATCAGAGGACGATCGGTTACCGGAGGAACGAGCTGACCCAGGGGACACCGAATCGATCACTCGGAGGGTGATGAGGAAGTTTTGCAATGAAATGAAAGCCTACATACATAAGGAGCTAGAGGACCTGAAGCGAGACATTAACAGTGTTGGCACCAGAACGGATAAGTTAGAAACAAAACTGGACTCTACGATTAAGGTGGTCCGCAAACAGGATAAAACCTCAGCCAATTTACAGGCTCAAATAAATTAACTTTCATGCAAACAAGAGGATGCGGAAAACCGGGACCGCCGCAATAATAACAGGGTGCGTGGCGTCCCTGAAGAGTTTGCAGACCCTGAGGACTTCATTACAAGATGGCTGACAAGCCTCTTCCCTGATAAGCCTGACTCGGTCCTGCATCTGGACAGATGCCATAGAGCCCTCCGGTCAAAGCCGCAGCCTAACGACCCCCCAATAGTCATTATTGTTCGTCTCCGCTATTTTAAAATAAAGGAGGCAGTCTGCAAATTTCCAGGGCATCGGGTACAGTGGAATTTGATGGGGTTAAGCTCCTGGTATTGCAGGACTTGTCGCCTACAACCCTTGCCAAGCGGAGATCCCTCTTCTCCATTACCAAGCTGCTCCGAGATAAAGATGTGCGGTACCGCTGGGTGTTTCCCTTCGGCCTCATGGTGCTAAAGAATGGGGCAGCCCACACTCTACGCTCTCTAGAAGAAAAGGGCCAATTTCTGAAAAAATTGGGCCTTCGGAGAGATTCTACTGACCTGGTGGAGGCGGGAGCGTCTTCCCCTGAGCCGAGCTGGAGCAGAGTGATGAATTTGGCGCGAAAATCTCCAGACAAGACCCTTAATTGATACCAATTAAGGATCAATTAAGTTTTAAAAGGGCGATACCAGCGGTCTGTTCATTTGTCCAAGGACCACATGAGTAAAGTTGGACAATTCAAACCTGCATACTGACATGGCGGCCATCTGGATGCACCCGGCAGCGGCGCTGAATACCGAGTAGGAGAGGGGAAATTCACCAGCAGATAAGCGCCACGCAGATCATACAGCGGGGGCAGCACACCCAGGCACCCCCCCACCCCCCTCTCCCCGTTGTCAGAGTGACTGTGGGGGGCAATAAGAAACGGAGCAGCCCCATGTTTATAGCTTCATACCCCAGACACCGGCCTCACCTCATCGTGCCCAGGACTACATACTATCTCCCGCTGTCTGACCCATCGGCAGGATGCTATATACCTACTGTGTGTGTGTGCAATATACAAGATTGGTTGGGGAATGACTGGCGGTTGCAATGCGAATAGCGGTTGCAAATACCTATCTATACACTCGCCGAGGAGCTATTTTATTAGGGCCGTGGTAGCATACAGGGGATGGAGGCTTAGAGGTTTCCCTACCACCTAGGGATCTAGGCCTGAACCCACACAGAGGCCCACGGGGGGTGTCAGATAGTTGAGCGGCGTTGGGGGGTCAGTCGAAGTGAGCCAAAAATTAATGTGAAATGTGAGGGAATAGAGAGATACCTATGATAGCTACAATGTGCGCCCTGGCTCTAACTCCTCCTTGGGGATACCAAGAGCTCACTCAGCAACAAAACAGCACATCTCAGCGCATCCATAAAGAGAACTAGAGACAGTTAGATTAGACCGCTTCAAACTCGCTACCCAGCACGATTGACTAACGGAATGCGGCCCGACAGAGGGACAGGCGGGGAAGCACAAACACAGAGGCACATCATAAGGGATAGGGGTAGTCAAGGATGGGCTAAGCAAGCAGATGAGGGGATGAAGCTGGGAAGCATAGAGGGGTGCATGGGAATAGACCAAGCAAGACTTTATTAAGTACCGTAAAGCTACCAACGATAAGCAGGGATCATTGCAGGTCAGGACAGTCCGTCGCAGGGTATGTGCCAGAATGGTCGCCACATATCTTCCTGGAGTCGTGCAAATCGGGTTTATTTAATCTCTTAGTTAATGTTAATAGAAGTTTATGAGTGTTATTTTACATTCTAGTTTAAGCAGAGCTGAGGGGAGGAGTCTCCCTCCCCGGCCCTTGCCATGTTGCCGAAAGGGAACTTCCTGCGTAGTCGCAGGGCATTCACTCAAGCCCTTTGGAAAGGAAAGGACCGAACTAGATCGGTTAACCATGCACCAGGTTTTGGTGTATGGGCTACAAGCTTTCCTCCAAAGGGAAGAGATCCACTGGAGTCTCGGACCCCAAAAGGATCTCCGAAGTTATTTTACTGTATGTCTCACCCTATGTTTTTTCTTCCTACCCCTCCCCCTCCCGGTCGGCCGCAGGACTCGCGATACGCTGAGGGACACCGAGGTCTCGGACAGATGAAGAGCAGCTAAAGCACAATCACATACACTATACACTAAACTCTATGGATAGGGCAGCCCGGTTAGATAATCTACAATGGGGTTGATAATCATATCTCATAATGTAAAAGGCTTAAATAGCCCGGGTAAGCGTCGAGTAGCATTCGCTGACTATCAGCGAAAACAAGCTGATATCATACTACTCCAAGAGACGCATTTCAGCATAAAGAGCTCCCCAAAATATCTAGACAAACGGTTCCAACAATTCTACCTCTCATCCTCCACAAAGAAAACAAAGGGAGTAGCGATTATATTTCATAATAAATGTCCATTCAAGGCAGAAAAGACAATCAGAGACAAAGACGGAAGATATATAATTCTATTAGGCTCCATAAATGGTCAAACACTAACACTAGCATCTATCTACTCTCCGGGCGATATGGAACCCAACTTCTTTACATGCGTTTTTAATAAACTGAGTAAGGTTGCGCAGGGCCCAATAATAGTAGCGGGGTACTTCAACACAGCCCTCAACCCTAACATGGACCGATCGGGCCCTCAGCTTCAGTATACCAAACAAACCTCCCACACGTTACGTCAGGGCCTGAAAGAGAATAGTCTCCTAGACATCTGGTGGGAGCAACATCCCCATGATAGAGACTACACCTTTTTCTCGCATCCTCACTCATCGTATAGCAGAATCGACTACTTCTTTGTCTCTAGCAGACTGGTCCCGAGGATCTCCCACACTGGGATCCATGATATTTCATGGTCAGATCCTGCGCCTATAGAGCTAGGGTGCACCCAGCTAATTCTAGACAGACCTAGAGCAAATTGGAAGCTTAATGAAGCCCTCTTGAAAAACCCTGACACCGCCCAATTAGTAGCCAATGAAATAGATCAATACTTCCAGCTAAACCAAGGATCGGTGAACTCCTATCTATCCCTTTGGGAGGCTCACAAAGCCACGCTAAGGGGCGTATTAATTAGTACTGCGTCAAGAAGGAAAAAAAAAAGAGAGGTTAAAATAGGGTTATTACAATCCAAATTAAAAGCCCTCGCTGACAACCATAAGCAGTCCAATAACCCCAGCTTACTCAAACCAATAAAAGATGCCAAAATAGAATTAAATCTACTATTAACTTCCCAGACTGATATATCCCTGAATTGGTCAAAGAGGAAATTTTTCGATAAGGCAAACAAGCCAGATACTATGCTCGCCAACAAACTGAGACACAGACCCCCTAATTATAGTATACCAGCCATTAGAAAACCCTCAGGCTCCATATCCGGAAACCCGACTGTAATTGTGGAAGAATTTAAATCCTTTTACGAGAAATTATATAATGGGGATAAAATAGTACATAACCAAAATACAGAACGAGCTCGCGAGTCCTTCCTTACAAGCTCAAAGCTGCCAAGGCTGACAGAGGAGGAGAGAGAGCGACTGAGTCGTGACTTTACCATGGAAGAGCTAACCTTAGTTGTTGAAAACCTAAAGACCTCGAAGGCCCCGGGACCGGACGACTTCTCAGGTTTATATTATAAAAAATTTAGTAAAGCCCTGGCCCCGTACCTGCTTAACATGTTCAATGCGGTGTTGGCAGGAGAACCCTTCCCGGAAAACATGCTCCAAGCGTCAATCTCCATAATTCATAAACCTGGTAAAGACCCACTAGATTGTAAAAGCTACAGGCCCATCTCGCTTATTAACACGGACATAAAAATCTATGCTAAATTGATTGCCAATAGATTAAGTCAGATCCTACCTAGACTGATACACCCAGATCAAGTCGGCTTCATTAAAGAAAGACAAGCGGGAGACAACATCCGACGAATCATTGATCTGCTAGAAATAGCCAAATCACAAAAAGTACAAATGATGGTGTTAAGTCTAGATGAAGAAAAGGCCTTTGATAAAATCGACTGGGCATATTTAAAAGCTACGCTTGGAGCATTTGGTTTCGAGAATAAATTAATAGCAGCTATTATGGCTCTATATGCTGGTCCGACAGCCAAAGTTATGCACCAAGGCTTCCCATCGGACATATTTAAGATCAAGAGTGGTACGAGATAGGGTTGTCCCCTCTCGCCCCTACTCTTCGCCATGTGTATGGAGCCTTTAGCGGCACAAGTGAGAGACAATCCGGATATTTCCGGACTTAAAATAGTTGATCAAGCCCACAAAATAGCCCTATACGCAGACGATGTACTAATGGTCTTGTCAAGACCACTCACCTCTCTCCCTAATCTTTTCAGCCTGTTAGATAAGTTCAACAAAATCTCAGGGTTCAAAATAAACCAATCAAAATCAGAGGCCTTGAACGTCAACATACCAAAACCAGACGAAAAACTAATCTCCCTAAACTTTAATTTCCGTTGGCAGCCTACGACGATCAAATATATGGGGGTATTTATCACTAGTGATTTTAAATCAATTTATAAAGCAAATTATCCCAAATTAATCAAAGCACTGAAGGAGGATATAAGGCGGTGGGCGATATTCAATATCTCCGGGATAGGCAAAATATATAGTGTAAAAATTAATATTCTCCCGCGCATCTTATACTTGTTCCAAACTCTCCCAGTGCCGTTGAACCTGAAAGAAATTAGCGAACTACAATCCTCCATTTTCACAATAAGAGGGGGGCAATACGGCTAGAATTAAAAAAACAAACCCTACTGAAACAACCATCAGAAGGGGGCTTGGCAGTACCTTGCTTGATTTCATACTATCGTGCGGCCCAATTATGCCAACTTTCCCAATGGCAGACACACCCTGATTTGAAGAGATGGGTTGCATTGGAGAACAAGGCTTGCTCCCCATTGGAGCTAAGCAATTTATTGTGGACCCCAAAAATAGCAAGAAAAACCGCTATACAACTGCCGCTATCCTCAATGACCAATTCATTAGCAATATGGAATGCTACCAAATTTAGATGTGGACTTACATCCAAAAACACCCTGATGACACCTTTATGGGGAAACCCTCATTTTGCTCCAGGTATGCATAGCGCTAACTTTCAAATCTGGAAACATAATAATATAACGAGACTAAAAGATCTGGAGGAGGACAACAAAATCATAACATTTGCACAAATTAGAGAAGATAAGAATATCCCACACTCAGAATTTTACAGATACCTCCAGATCAGAGCCTTCTACAATAACTCTAACCCACACCCACCATTGACAACATTCGAAAAGCTCTGTCTGAGAGAGACAAATACTAAGGGACTTACATCGCAGATGTATAGAGAAGTGGTCGGTTCTGGCGTTAAAGTCACCCACAAGTTAGGGTATATGCTAAAATGGGAAGCGGATCTGGGGGAGACCCTAGAATTGGATGAATGGACTCAAATAGCAAATGCAGCTGCCAAGAGCTCGATTTATACAACATTAAAGGAGAACGCATATAAAGTCCTAATGAGGTGGTATCTTACCCCGCTTAGACTATCTAAATTTGTAAATGGAAGCTCCCCATTGTGTCCCAGACAATGTGGAGAACCCGCTGATCTGTTACATATGCTGTGGTCTTGCCCCCGGTTGGTTCCATTATGGAATAAGATCAACGATTGGCTACAGAGGATTTTGGGCCTCGAAATTCCATTCGATCCCGGTCTTTTCCTACTGGGCAGAGCACGACAGGGTTTCGCAAAAACAGATCTCAAACTAATAGCTCATTTTGCTACAGCTGTGAGGTGTGAGATCGCAGCATTATGGAAACAAAGGGAAATTCCTGTTATCCCCAAGATTCGGAACAGAATTTGGTACGTATGCCAGATGGAAAAATTGACGAGTTTAGTTAATGACACTGGCGAAAATTTTCTAAAAGTCTGGATGCCTTGGCTGGCCCAGACAGACATCCCTGGGGTTGAGAGATCCAACATATTGCTTTAATATTCGGTAAATGCGTTCTCCGGTGATGCGTTAGTTCACTCATCGGCAAAAAAAAAAGATATCAGAGGATGACGTATAGATAAACTACTATCAACTACCACTAACATCAGCACGAAGACATCGGTCCCTGAGGCGTTGAACGGTGCCGCGGCCTCCCACCCCCTCCCCAACCGTCCCCCTCCCCTCCCGCCTGAATTATGAATTATGTTTTATTTTTAATTTAAGTTTATGTCTTTGTTTATGTTACTTTGTTAATGAGCAATGTTTGTGTTCAGCCAATGTACACATGAGATATTGATATCGCATGACGCAGTACTGGAAATAAGATGTACTAATGCTGTATTTTCAAAAATAATAAAAACTACAAGTTAAAAAAAAAAAATCCAAATCAATCCACGGGTCTTCTATTTGTAATCCATCTTCATCTGTATTCTTCTTTCTTCTATCTTCTTCCGGGGTCTTCTTTCCGTCTTCGGCCACGCCCTGGCCTTCTTCTTCTGTAGGAGTCCTTCCTCCTCGGCGTCTGGCTTAAAAATGAGACGACATATGCTTTTAAAGGCCTATGACATCACATTTTCGTCATGGTTCCCACGGCCCTGATTGGGCCGTGAAAATCATGTGTTTTGGCCGAGAAAAAATAAATTATGACGCCACTTAAAGGCAATGAAAGCACAGCCAATCAGAATGGCTTTGCTTCAATTGCCTTTAAGATGATGTCATGAAAAGAAACATGGCCGGCCTCACATGGTACGGTAGCCAATCAGAGCATGGGAAGTCTATCCCTACTCTGATTGGCTCTAGTTCCATGTGACAGGCTTTCAATGACGTCACATCCGTTTGCCCCCAAGACTCTGTCACATGGTATACTAGAGCCAATCAGAGTTGGGATGGTGTTCCCACGCTCTGATTGGCTACCGTACCATGTGAGGACGGCCATGTTTCTTTTAATGATGTCATCTTAAAGGCAATTGAAGCAAAGCCATTTTGATTGGCTGTGCTTTCATTGCCTTTAAGTGACGTCATCATTTTTTTTTTCTTGGCCAAAACACATGATTTTCACGGCCCAATCAGGGCCGTGGGAACCATGACGAAAATGTGACGTCATAGGCCTTTAAAAGTCTATGTCGTCTCATTTTGAAGCCAGACACCGATGAGGAAGGACCTCCTACAGAAGAAGAAGGCCAGGGCGTGGCCGAAGACGGAAAGAAGACCCCGGAAGAAGATAGAAGAAAGAAGAATACAGATGAAGATGGATTACAAATAGAAGACCCGTGGATTGATTTGGATTTTTAGTGTAATGTTTATTTTTTTATGGTTTATTATTTTATGGGTTCCTGTGCCTGGTGGATTGGTTCTTGAGTAAGCTGTTCAACGGGAGTCGGTGGGGTCAAGTAATGGTAAGTGAACTAAAGAAATGTATTTTATTTAACTTGATTTTTATTTTAAAGGCTTTTTACATGTGTATATTTTGATTCTTTGCTTTATCATTTCTTGCCACTGTACAGTATGTATGTATGTATGTATGTCTAGAGAGATATATACATACAGGGTAAGAAATTATGTTCTTTTAAAAGCTTGATTTGCTGTGTTTTACATTAATTTGGCTATGCTGCTATGCTTAAATGTGTGTATAATGTATTTTTAAATTAGATAGAAGTAATTGTTGCTATTGTATGGTGTAGTTTAGGTCAGGGTCAGCCTTGCTTTTCTATATTGTATTCTTGTTGGTACTTATATTTTTTTCACAGGATAATTTGTTCTTTTGAAAGCTTGAATTAGTTAATTGTTTAATTGTTAGGAATGGAATTTAAATTGTTTAGGGATGTCATTAATGAAAGCTAATTGATGTATGTTTACTGGATTGGTTAAATGGTATACTTGTTTGGAGGTATTGGTATTTTGTTTTGAATGTTATTGTTAACATTCATTTGCAGAATGTATATGGTGCATAGATTGTATGCATCATATATACAATGTAAATGCAATGTTTTGATTGTCATTTGAGGTTTTTGATTGGCATTTGAGGATTTTGATTGTAAGATCAGATAGGATTATTAAAGGAAATTGATTTTATTGTAGTGTGTCTGTACGGAGAAGTGTTATTTGTAGTACAGCATGTTTTTGATAACCCTTCTACATTTATTTGTATATTGGTTCATCGTGTGTGTGTATGTATGTATGTATGTATGTATGTACTGCTGCGGCCGAGTTTATTCGAGCATTTGCCCGTTCTCGGCCGCAGCAGTTACCTGGCGCGCGCCGGAGGGTGCCGGGCGCGCGCCGAAGCAGCGGAGGAGAGGCCCGCCGATCGCGGCTTCCCCCTCTCCTCTCCGGGTCCGCCGGGTCCCCCGAAACCCCCTGCCGCCGTCCCCCACATCGCGGGACACCAGGGCTCCCTCGGGGAGCCCTGGACGTGCATGCAGGGGGCGCAGGCACCCGATGACGCGTGACCGCGCATCGGAGACGCGCGGCACGCCGAGGGGCTGCCACTTGCAAGCCGGGAAATCTCCCGGCTTGCGGTACTGGCCACACTGCAATAAAGTGTGTCGCCAGTGTATATATATATAAACATATACATATACATATATATATATCTGTCTCTCTGTATATATATATATATATATATGGTTGCATGATGAAGCCACTGTACACATTCATGGGTGAAGGGTGGGTATCGGGCCAGTGTGGCTTAACCCCTTAATTACCTTTGCAGTTATTATCCGATAAGGTGTATAAGGGGTTAATTGATATCTGAATGTAATTGCAATGTATTGGCTTAGTATTGGCTATGTATTTTGTGTGCAACGAAAGACCAGGATGTTTCTGGCGACGGGGGCTTCTAATTGATGAGGTCAGTAGTACTTTATTTATTGTAATATGCTAGTTAATGTGTTTAATAATGGGCAAATAATCTATTATCCCTATCTGGATAATAGTTATTTTGCACATTATTGTACTGTAGGTGTTGGGGGGGGGGGGGTGTATGTATTGAATGTATAGGCCAGGTTTATTTTTTTTACATTCAGGGTTTGTTCCGTGGTTCTGCGCGAGACCTCTGGAGACCACATGCGGTCTCCTTGGGTATCTCACGGGTATCAGGCTGGTGGTACCACGGGTGACACCTGCGGGGATGAAGCGGTGGCCTCACATCTGTGGGAGCACCGCGGACACGTAGTCTGCGGGGATGAAGCGGTGGTCCCACATCCGTGGGGGCACCGCGGACCCGTAGTGAGCACTCGTGAGTTCCCCAGACCCCTGTGGGAACCACCCGAGGCCCCACAGACACCTGTGTGTCTGACCCGGGGCTCCTAGACAACCGCGGGCCTACCGTGGGGACCCAATTGTGGCCAACGGTGACCCAAGGAGACCACCTGGGGGCCATGGCGCTTGGCGGGACCCACCAGCAGGCCTCCAGAACCTGTTTGAAATGAGCTGCTGGTACCCTGTAGGTCTGTCAGGTGCCCCGCCAGCCCGCCGGGGACTCGCGTGGGGCTGTGTTATGAACCCTGTTTGTAAAAGGATAAATCATGTATTTATGAGGGGGGCACAGGGGGTGGGTAATGTATTTAATAAATAGAATGATGTTTAATGTGGGGTAGTGTATTGTTTTTATTGTGGGTACTGGGGGTGGGGGGAGGGGGTATTGGCCCCAACGGTATGTGGGTAGGCCTCCCTTGTAGGTAGTGGGTGAGAGTGGTTAGGCCTCACAGGGTGGGGGGTTAGTCTGGGAGGGTATGTAGGCCTCCCGAGTGGTGGGTAGGGTGGGTTAACCCCTTAATGACTGTAGCGGTTAATAACCGCTATGGTGATTAAGGGGTTAGGGCACATTACTTTGGATGTTTTCATCCTTGTGTCTGTTTTGCAGCAGCGGAGGGGACATGAACAGGATGAAGATGAGGATGCCTTCATCGTGGCAGCCGGACATGGGTGAGTGCTATATGTATTTAATGTCTTGATTGGTGTTTATGTATTTAAAATGGGCACATTCACTATTATCCATTTGTGGATAATAGTAATTGTGGCCATTACTATACTGTATGTGTTAAGGGGGGGGGGGATTATTTATTTATAAGTATGTATGTGTTTTTACATTAATTTGGGTGGGCACATAATTGGTACTGCAGGCCTGCGGGTAATACCCGAGGGCCCCCGCCGGCCTATAGTATCATTAATGTGCATATATGTGTATGTTAGGGGTTGTTGGGGTTATATATATATATATATATATATATATATATATATATATATATATATATATATATTTATTTATTTATATATATATATATATATATATTTATTTATTTATATTCATTTATTTATTTATAATCATTTATTTATTTATTTAGATATATTTATTTATTTATTTCATGTGGGGCTGCTGTGTGTGATTATTTTTTATTGTAAGTAGCGGGGGTGGGTGAAGGGGGTATTAGCCCCAACGGTGGTTGTTTAGGGCTTGCGGGTGGGTAGCGGGTGGGTAGCCATTTTTCCTGCCTCGGATGCATGCCGGGGGGGTCCGGTGCTGGTATTAATGGGTATCAGCTCCGGAGACCACCGGCATCAATCACAGACAGGAAAAAGGCCTGATTTTTTCTAAGTGTCGCCCTTGCCGATGCTTCTCCTCCACCAAGTTGCCAACTTTAGTTGGCGGGCTGGATTCACGAAAAACTCTCCATTCTGGAGTGCCAATCAGCAGTGAAAAGCTGATCGGGCTACCTGAATTCCACCGAGTTCAAAAAGTCCCGATAAGTGGCTTGCTGCTGATAAGTTTTAATCGGGAACAAAACTTCCCGATAATTCCCACTTTTCTGCACTTACTGAATCGGGAGGGCAAAAAATGCCGAAAAACGCCTTATCGGCGCTTCCTGCATAGTGCCCATAGTCCTGTAAGAGTATCTGTAGTCAGTAAGCAGGCAGGGGTCAGGGCTGGCAGCAGAATTGAAAAGTCCAGTAGACAGGCAGAAGTCAGGGCTGGAGGCAGTGTTGCACAGTCCAGGAGACAGGCAGAGGTCAGGGCAGGCAGAAAGCAGCGAGATCGGGGTCACGGTCCATGGTCAGCAACAAGGGAATCAAAACAGCCAAAAGGATAAAGCGTGACAGCAAAGACCAACAAGAGCTGCAAACCTAGGATCTTTGCTCGTCGACTCCCGCCAGGTTACTGCAGCCTTTTATTATGTCTGTAACTGTTACATACGCCTTTAATATATATTATCTCTAACTGTGCATGCAATGTCTTGTATATAATGTATACCCTGTTCACTTATGTAACTGTATTGTAACCATATGTTGCCCTTGTACCCCCTGGGTACTGAAACTATGCGTGCTGCTATTACCTGTGTGGCTAACAGGAGGCCTGAGCCTCCGCCAATGGGAGCCTGGGATACACTTCTGCATGGTGCAGCGCCTCCACCAATAAGGTATCCCAGCGTGGTGGGAGTATTCCCTCACCGTAACTAACATACACAGTAAATACAGACGTTTGAATAAGAACAGTATTTACTGACACATATTTCTGCGTATACCATATCATAACACAGTACACAACCCCAGCATATAACTCAATGTAATACTCCACAACAATACCTCCCAGAAGGACCCCTCTCCCACCCCCCTAAACTACTGATGTGCCTGGGCACTTAACCCCTGAGTGTCCACAAGCAAGAGTGTATGTGTGGGGGATAGCGCGCTTCCCTGTGTTGGGGTCCGGTGGTGCACTTATTAATACCTTCCTGGTCGTGGTCCAGACCAGGATAACCAGTAGCAATCTGTAACTCTGCAATGTGGTTCCGCAGCACGGTATGTTGCTCCTCGCTTGTATAGCTCCGCAGGCTGACTTCTCTGGAGGGCCTCCAGCTGGATGATCCCTTGTAAGCAGTCTTTAATATGGAGTCCTGATCTGCTTTCAGATAACAAGCTGCACTGTCCTTCAGACAATGTCCTGCAGCACCTCTCGCACTAATGCTAATGGTGGAAAGGTCCCTATCTTAAGGCTTTCCCTATAGCAATTACAATAGATGTCTCTACTGTGTCTCAGGGGACTAACTGGGCCCATGTGGGTAACTTCTGGCCTAGTCCCTGGAGCACAGCTCTGTGGACACTACCTGCCCCATTCAGGTCCTGGTCTTCACTGACAGCTTCCTGTTCCAGCATGCAATACTCTTTCCTCCCTTCCAGGAGCAACCCAGCCATTCTATTCGTTGTGGTGAGTCACGTGGCAGCCTCTCCCTATGCAGAATGGGAGTTGTAGTTCCCTTTGAGCCCACTTATTATTGGGACCGCGGGCGCATGACGTGCTGCACATGCGCGACACTATAATGGCTGCCGCACTCTCATTTGCACATGCGCGAACCGGGAAGGCCCAATACTAACGCAGAACTCGCATCTGCGCATGCGCGAACCCTTTCGCGTGCACGTGCATACAACAATGGCGGTGCTCTATGGAGGGAGCCGCAGGTGAGCCCGTCGCCATTCGCAACAGCCTCCAACAGTCCCCACTGCAACGAGGGTTAGAGAGGGAAGCAGGAGAGCGGGGGACCGGAGGGGACCTGGCTACACATGTATTATTTATCATCTTAACTCTATGCCCAAGACATACTTGAAAACAAGAGGTAACTCTTAATGTATTACTTCCTGGTAAAACATTTTATAAATAAATTATATAGCAGGCTGCCAGTACCCAAAATGGCCACAGTAAGCAGAAAGGGTAGGTGAGTTTGAAACCAGAACCGCACAAAACCTAGCATGGATCAAGCAGAATCCATTTGAAACTGTCATTTCCTGCACATACTCAACCTCTGGTGCCCTGGGAGACTGGTAGTTGGCAACCTCTCTATCACATTATGTAATTGTAATAACACATCAGGAGCTGTATAGGCCTTTTCTGCCAAACTATGCATACATAAAGTTTCATGTCTATGGAACGTGTTGCTGCTGCAGACACAGACTGTCTATTTTTTTTACATACAACATGGTACAGTAATTGGTGGGTGGCTGCCAGGTGCCAATTGGTAATTCTGACAGAGATGTTAGGGTTTGGTGTATCTCTGCCTGCCTGGAACAGCACAAACTGTAGCACTAAGGGCTTGGTATGCTGGGGCTACTACTACTAGATGTTAAACATTCAAATATGACTAGCTGAACTACTGAACTTTGCTCCTTAAGAACTCTTGGATGTTTGCCA
The DNA here is from genome assembly GCF_040206685.1 of Ascaphus truei. Lineage (NCBI taxonomy): Eukaryota > Metazoa > Chordata > Amphibia > Anura > Ascaphidae > Ascaphus > Ascaphus truei. The sequence continues at coordinate 342,431,320 of NC_134484.1, forward strand.
TCGTGGCAGGGGCCTTATTTACTTTAATTTTATCAAGTTGCCTATACATATATATGGTATTGTTACTATTACACACGTTGATGTCATTTTTTTTACTTCACTTTTGTTGTACATACTGCTATAATATGGCAGTGACTGCTGCTGTTTTTTATCCTGCTATTTTTTATCCTGTTTATCATCTTTCTTCTTGCTTATACTGTATAATGCCCATTTATATTCATAGGTAAGATAGGACTAATGCCAAACTGGGGTAAAAAACAAAAACTTGTGGTACTTTCTCACGTGCGTATTCTGCAAGGTATCTTATCTTGGTGACTAGCATCACAATGAGTGAAATTTAGTTATTTACTCATTTTTATTGGTTTTGATGTTTCTAATGCGTGCATTAAGAAACATGTTATTTTAAGTTGTAACAAGTTGATGACTTACCTGCGGAAAACCAAAGCATTTATTTACTATAATACTGCATTTTTGCACAACCACAGTTTACTGACACACTGTCACAGAGTCTCTCACAGACCAAATAAATGTGGGGTATAGGAATTGGTGTTTTAGTCACACAAATGAGATCAACTAGGAGTACACTGTATGTTTGTGTGTGTGTGTGTGTGTGTGTGTGTGTGTGTGTGTGTGTGTGTGTGTGTGTGTGTGTGTGTGTGTGTGTGTGTGTGTGTGTGTGTGTGTGTGTGTGTTTGTGTTTGTGTATCTCATATTTTCTTCCCATTTCACCCTGGGGAACCTACTAAAAGACATTTGCTGGTAATGTACACTTGTGTGTTTCTTTTTTACTCCATTTTATTTATAAACTGTCTGAACATATATACTGTGTGTCATTTTGTCATCTTTTCCTCTTTAACAAGCATTGTATTCATTGTATACAGTATCTTAAATCTACAAATGTAAAATATAAAGTAGTGTGTTTGAGCTCTTACCTATTACCTTTGAAGGGATTGCCCTAATTTGTGAACACAATTTGCTAGAGTGTGTTTTTGTTCATTTGAAAATTCTTCTGGGGGACCAGGTACTCCAGATGTGTAAACCCTTAAATTATTCATGGTGGTGGTAGCACACTTGGAGGGTTGTGTGACAATTTTGAGCCTTGTGAGTGCTCATTTGTAGTGCCCTGTGAAGAGGTGAGTGGGACAATTGGACGGTCAGTTGTTGTTAAACACACACACACACACACACACACACAAAAACTTTTTGTGTAGACGCCATCCACTATCTTACCTCATGGTATCCCTGAGGAGCCTTTGCACAGCAGGTCTGCTTCCCTATGACCAAGAGTTAAGAGGCCTTCTCCATGTGATCACACTGTTATAAGATTGTGCCCAGTCACACATGATAGATCTTAACACTTGGTCTCTCTCCTGAACTGGGGAAGTGAGGGGGCAGAGCCGGTCATGTTGCACCTGCAACATGTGCTATCTTCACACTCCTTAGTATAAAGCACAGGAATAACAATTACAGAGAACAGTCCGATAATAACTGCATTTCATTATACAGTCTCCCTGTTCCCCTAATTTAACAGAAATATATACGATTTATATACAAAACAGAAATAGTTAGGTGACTGTCACACTTAACAGGAAAGTAGGAGTCTTGGCAGAATTGGAAAATAAGTTTGGGACTAAAAAGTAAAATGCAAATAATACATTTTCCCTGCTTTTACAATTATATTGATCATTTTGTTTTAAAGCATGCTCTGGATGTACGTTTGATCAATAAAAAAGGTTATTAACCAAGGTTATATACTGAGTAAAACTGTGCTCAAAGCAAATTTTTACTGCACTGAAACATTCAACTCTCCACTTTAACACCCTCTGTTATTGTGTGAGCTTACAAACCCGTTCAAAGATAAAGCAGTTTATGTGCTGTGGCAATTTTAGCAAAACATTTATTTCATGCTGAGCTTCCATGAGCTCTCAAAACCTGTGATGTGAATGTCAGTGCTTTCAACATGCACACTCATTCTTTAATACTTTATGCAGAATGGAAATTCAAGTTTCAGGATCAGTTGTGTCCATTGAAAAGTACATTAGCTGGGCTTCAGAAGATTGAATGCATGGTTATTTTCACTTGTGAGAGATCCTAGAAATACCTCAAGTATTATTAGAGTGTGGTAAGCAAAAGTTTTAAAATAAAAGTTTTAGAATATTATCTTATCAAAATAAATGTTTACATTAGTAGATCTTTATCAATAAACTAAACTCTTGATACCTCTTGATACCTAATTTTGCCTTTCTCTTTTGTTTTTACTCTAGGCTGACTCCTTACTGACCCCTTTGTCTCTCAACTTTAGATGGTCACTAAGTTTGATGTCTATGTATTTTGCTGACTACAGCAGGTCACAGCAAGAGATGCAGGCTGTGAAGTGATTGCTATACAAACTTTATTTTACAATGCCATACTCTTAACCAGGAATCCCTGCAAAGAACCTGTTTCAATCCGTTGCTAGGCACAACAGCAGCAACTAAAGATAAATAGTAGAAGAGGTTGAAATAAGACATATGTCCATCAAGTTCAACCTATGTAAATTTAGAGGACAGATACTTATCTTATATTTGTATTTACAGTATATTGATCCAGAGGAAGGCAAACAAAAAACCCCAGTGAAATATCATCAATTATTTCTCATGAGGGGAAAATACATTTCCTTCCTGACTCCAAATATTGGCAATCAGATAACTCCCTGGATCAACATCCTATCCATGTTTACTTATTTGGTATATTCCTGTATCCCTTTCCTTTCCAAAAAGTTGTCCAACTTTTTTTTTTTTTTTTTAAAGATATCTATTTTCCTTCTGGAGATAAATTACACCCTGTTCTGATTCTACTACCTAAAACAATTTTGTGTCATCAGCAAAAATGGAGACTTTGCTCTATATGCCAAACTCAAGGTCATTAATAAACAAGTTAAAAAGCAGGGGTAACAGTACAGATCCCTGAGGTACTCCACTCACAAATTTAGCTAAACCTTAAAAAGTTCAATTTACTGTACCAACTCTCTGGTGTCTATCCTTCAACCAGTTTTCAATCCAGGTTTAATTTGCTTAATTTTGTACACTAAACTCTTGTGAGGAACTGTATCAAAAGCCTTTGCAAAATCTAAGTAGACCAAATCAACTGCATTAACCTTGTCTAATTCCTACTTACCTCCACAAAGAAACTAATCAGGTTATTTTGGCACAACCTATTCTTATAAATCCATACTGACTATTACTAATTATTTTGTTACCCATTAGGTTTTCCTGACTTTTATCATGTGCTAAGCCTTCAAGTAGCCTCCTCCCTGTTGATGTTAGGCTTACAGGTCTGTAAATCGCAGGTAGCTCTCTTTTTAAAGATAGCCCCATATCTGCTTTACGCCAATGTTGGGCTACTTAGCCTGTGGTTATGGACTCATTGAATATTAAATGTAAAGGTTTAGCTATTACTGAACTAATGTGGGAGAATTTAAACATGCCTGTGTGGCCTGGGTTCCTTTTACCTCCGTTGCAGCTGGGGAGAGTGTGGTTGCTGCGAGGGGTGGGGGGTGAGAAGGTGTGGGGGTATGGATTGCGCAGGGCAAGTGCATTGCTGGTAACTACCGGCGGCTCCCGATCAGGGCGCCACCATCTTGGACCACGTTGCACAGGCGCACGAGGCACAATAGCATTAGGAGGCTCCGTGGGGAACTACAAGCCCCAGCATGAACAGGGGCAGCCGGTCAGGTGCAGGGAACCAGCCAATAGGGCTGCAGCAATCCCCTGCTCTAGGATATTGTTCTTTTTGCTCACTGGGACCCTGTTAGTTGGAGCTGGGAGACAGACAGAAACACATCCCCCCTATTCCTAAAAACACAACAATATATATCTAGAATATACATCTTTATTAATCATGGCATTGGTATCCATATATATATATATATATATCCATGTGGATCCAGGACCTTGAATGAAGGAAGAAAAGACCAGAAAGAGAGGAAATTAGAGAAAGGGAGAAGAGGAGAAGGGAAGGAAAAAGGGAGGGGGAAGGGGAGGAAAAGGGGGGAAATGGAGGGGGAAAGGGGGGAGGAGAAGGGAAAAGAGGGCAAAGAGAGGGAGAGGGGAGAAGGGAAACGAGAAAATGGGGGGATGAAAAAAGGCACATCTAATTCCTGATAATAAACAGGAAAATAATATTTTACTCTAATTAAGTTAAAATAAAACATATAAAGGGTACATAGGCCAGTGTTTGATGACACAACCTGAAATATATTATGTATCGTAGAAGCATAGATAAGGTGTTTGAAGAAAACAACAAAGGAAAAGCAGCAAGAAATGTGCACATTAAGAAGCATTAATACAATATAGAGCATAAATAAATGAGTTATAAGATGCTTGAAATATCCAGAGGAGTGATGCCAACTGGGTGAAATAAAGCACGTCTGGGGAGAATATATACAACAAATAACTGCAGTAAATCAATTATAATAAAAGCCGTATATATAAAATTCACCACAGAACAAAATCAAAAAAAGAGGGGGAGAGATAGGGAAGGAGAGTGAGAGAGAAGAGGAGCGAGGGGAAGGATAAGGAGAAAAGGCAATAACCAAAACAGAGGGAGGGCCACTGGATCAGAGGAAATGGCCCAGGTCCCAATCCATATTGAGACCAAAAGGGACCTGGGTCCTCAATGTGAAGATCCAGTAGGCCTCCATCTGATCAAGACTCTTGATCCTATTCCCACCCCTTGCATGACGGGGGACAAATTCAATCCCACATACTTTGAGAAATCTACCATTCCCCCTGGGGCAGTGGGTGCAGTGTAGTGGAACCGGATGATTAAGATCTTTATTTTTAATAAGTCTAGCATGCTTCATAATGCGCGTTTTTAGATTCCTCGTAGTCCGGCCCACATACTGCTTCCCACAGTGACAGATGAGGAGGTAGATAACAAAAGTGGTTTTACAGTTTATGAAACTTCGTATATCAAATATTTCCTTAGTCACCATACTTTCAAAGATTTTCGTTAGTGATTTCAAATCACAAATTTTACATGAACCACATCTATATGAACGGAGCAATTTCGTTTAACCCTCATAAACTGCCCCTTAGGTATCCCCTTAACGACGGCCCTGGGGTGGCAGCTATCGGCTCTTAAATAAGTATTACGTGAATTTTCTTTGCGGAAAAATCTGTGTGTATATTCAAGAAAGATCAACATAAAGTAGTATGTCCAAATACTTGAGGTAATGATGATCAAAAGTGAATGTGAATTTAAGACCATAACTGTTACTATTGAGTGTATCTACAAACAATAACAGTGTGGTAACATCACCCTCCCAAATGAAAATAAGATCGTCGATAAAACGACGATAAAAAATAATGTGATCCCTAAATGGGTTCCTATCTCGAAACACGTGGAACTACTCCCACCATCCCATGAAAAGATTTGCATAGGATGGGGCAAAGCTGGTACCCATGGACGTTCCATGTGTTTGGAGATAGTGAACACCATCAAATAAAAAATAATTATGTGTCAACAAAAAGTGAATAGAATCCAAATAAAAGATAACCTGTGAAGGTGACAAATCAGAAGAATCCAAAAAATACTGTGATGCTACCAACCCCAGGTGGTGCTCTATAATTGTATAAAGTGATGTGATGTCCAAAGACAACCAGATGACATTAGATCTCCAAGATATATCCTTAAGTTGGATAGTGCTGACCTGATTAACCAACTTAAGGCTATATCTTGGAGATCTAATTTCATCTGGTTGTCTATAGACGGCACATCACTTTATACAATTTGTTTATGACACTAAATTTTGTAAAGTGGTAAAATCAGAGCAGGATATAATTTCTCTCCAGAAGGACTTGGAGAGAGTGGAAGCTTGATTGATATCTTGGTCATTATAACCCCTTTGAACAGGGGTTATAATGACCAATATATCAATCAAGCTTTTGATAAAGCAATCCATGCTAATAGGTCTGTTTTGTTAGAAAAGTTAATAATAAAAACAAACAGAGTTATAGAGAAGGGCATCAGATTAAACGAAAACAGACTGATGATGTACCATTTTTCATAACTGCTTACAGTAAACAAGCAAACCAAATCATTACTACAGTATTGTGGAAAAAAACTGGGAGGTTTTGAGACTGGACAGGGATCTGAGAAAATATACCAGATCCAATTCTAGATTTGTGTTTAGGAAAGTTAAAACCATCGGTTATCATCTCTCTCCCAGTCTTTTTAAATCCAGTGTTGGAACTAATGCTAACAAGAAAATCCAGAAGGGTTTCTATTAATGTGGCAATTGTAATAATTGCAAATATGCTTCTCCACTCAAGTCTGTGAAGTGAAATACACAAAATATAGACATACAGTAAACTGAAAACATTTATGACATGTAATACAAGTTATGTCATCTATGTCCTAAGAAGCACATGTGGCAGTCTTTATATAGGCAGAACAATCAGGCCACTAAAGATAAGAATAACAGAGGATTTAAGATCTATCAGGAATAGAGACGATAGATATCCAGTTTCTAGACACTTCTCCAATTGCCCCTTGGGTTCCATCAGCACGTTTACATTTATTGCTCTAGAACACATTCATTTACATACGAAGAAGGGGGGGCGGGCAATACAGAAGCAGTTCTCAATTGTAGAGAGATGTATTGGATTTATACCCTTGGGTCACTTGTACCCATGGGTATGAATACAGATTGGGAGCTCAAACATTTCCTCGTCTAAAATCCAACATCTCTTGCATTAATGTTACTAATGTTATTACAGTATTTAGCTTTGAACCTCTTTCTCTGCTATTGACATATGATCTCTGGATTATTGATATATACAGGGACATTCTATCTTTGTACTGATAATGTGATTTTGTGTCACATGATATTGTGTCACACTCTCTCTAAAAATATTACACCATTATGCCTATTTTAGGCTTTTATAATCTTTATGAGAAATATATCACTTTGAGAGATTGGTGCATTTAATATAATAATAATAGCATGTTCTTGTATTGCGCTGCTAGTTTTACATAGCGCTTTACAGAGACATCTTGCAGGCACAATTCCCTGCCCCGTGGAGCATACAAACTATTTTTGGTGCCTGAGGCATTGGAAAAAGTGACTTGCCCAAGGTCAAAAGGAGCCAATACAGTGAATTGAACCAGATTCCCCTGCTTCAAACTCAGTGCCAGTCAGCGTCTTTACTCACTGAGCTGCTCCTTTTCCCCTATTGATGAGCAATATACATTTTATACATGCAGTGTATTTGTCTGCTTTCTCTGTATTTGGTATTTACTATTAAGATATGCTATGTGAAATGAGCATGCTCATTTCTTACTAATTATTTTTGACGTGGATTATACGTCTTAAAATTGATTTTAAGTATATTGATGGTTTAATTCTCTAATATATTTCTTAGTTTTAAGTTTTTGAAACATCTTCTTCATTCTATTACACATATTGTTCAAATCCTTAAGTGTTTACCTTTGTCTAGCATTCTAATACCAATATATAGCACATTATGGGCCTTATTCAGAAAGCCTCGATAAGGCCCTTATCGAGCACTTATCGCCCAAAATGGGCACTCGTATTCAGATAGCCTCGATAAGTGCTCGATAATGGCCTGTATCGACGCAAAATTTGATCTCCATCCGAAATTCGCCGACTGAGCAGCGATCAGCTGCTTATCGACCATTTTCGGAGGGTTGATAAACTCCCGCTATGCAGAGACCCGCGAGTCGGGTGTCGCGGCCTATCGCAGCCCATCGCAGGCCTAAAAAACGATTTTCTCCCCAAATCCAATTCCCCACAAAATTGTTGGACAATTGATGGGGAGATGGCCTCGATGAGCTGCGATGGGTCGGGACTTAGAAAAAATCAGGCCCCTTTCCTGCCTCGGATTGATGCCGGGGGTCTCCGGAGCTGATAGCCATTAATAGCAGCTCCGGACCCCCCTGGCATGCATCCGATGCAGGAAACACGCATGAACAGCAACATCATTACCTTAGCGGCTAACCGCTAAGGCAATGAAGGGGTTAAACACCCGTGCCAGGCTTACTGTAAGAAACATACAGTACAATGCAATACAGTGGCTAGCGGGGGTGGGTGAAGGGGGAATTTGGCCCATAGTGGCTGTTTAGGCATTGGGGGGGGTTGCGGGGAGTTAACCCCTTCATTACCTTAGCAGTTAATACCGCTAAGGTAATAAAGGGGTTAACCCAACCGCTACCCCCCCCCCCCGCAAGGTCTAAACACCCATCCTTAGGGCTAATACCCCCTTCACTCACCCGTGAGGCCTAAGCACCCACCCAAGACTGACTATACCCACCCTATACCCATTGAGTAGTATAGTGGTACATCATACCCATATAATAATAATAATAGGAGCATGATAAGCCTCTATAGCACTCAATGGGCACCCTAATAAAAATACAGTAATACACAAGACACACAGTAATAAAACCTAACTATACTCCCAAAAAACACACTTCACTAAATAAAATCAGGAGCCACCTAATCCAATCAATAGAAGCAATTACAACATCAACAATTAATTAATTAAACCATTACCCAATCAAACCAATTAATCCCTAAACCAACTCAAAATGAATAGTAACACTAACCAATGTAAACAATGAATTAATCTTACATTAATTAATGTAACCATTAAAAGACAAATAAATACATTAAAACTATCTCTGAAGTATCCATGAAACACATTAGCTAACATAATATAACATTAAGTACAAGCGAACACCAATCGCAAACCTTTTCTTACATTAACCATAAACAAACAATCACATCCACATCAATAAATGCAATAACAAGCGAGAAATGCCCCCCAAATATTGGCATAATAATGTATTAATCTGTACCCTAAAGAGGTACAGATTAATATATTACCAGTCAATGTGCCTCCCCCAAAAAATAAAAAATCACATCCAAAGAATACACCTGTAAAAAGAGACATTTACAAACATTGAATATCTGACTTACCATTAGAAGCGGTGGCCCTCCGACTCCCAGGGTAACAGGAAGCTCACGTACCTTGAAGGCCTCCAACAGCATCTGATGCCATCCGCCATCAGGATCCGGCTCAGGTAACCCAATCTTCTTTTTTCTTTCATTAATCACCGTCTTCTATCTTCATCTGTAACCATTTCTTGTTGTTCTTTATCTTCTTTCTTCATCTGTCAATCCATTAAACCCCATGTTAAATCCCAACCGATGCATCAATATATGAATATATGTTATAATAGACCTTCAATGTCTATTACTGGGCTCTATTCTGTCATTCAGAGTGTGTGTGTGTGTGTGTGTGTGTGTGTGTGTGTGTGTGTGTGTGTGTGTGTGTGTGTGTATATATATATATATATATATATATATATATATATATATATATATATATATATACACATATATACATATGTAACAGATTTTCTGGCCTGGCTGACCCACCCAATCTCACATTGGCCCCTGTGGTCTAACCAGTCCCCATTACATGGTTGTGTCTGGTGGTGCACCTGTTGGCAACAGGACTCCTGAGTCTCCCGCATGATGTTGTGTGGGGAATGCCAACCCAGACAGGCAGCTGAGGTAGTGTGCTAGAGTCCTACCTACATACAGTGCAGCGCCTCCACCTCATCAGGATCTCTGCGTCCGCAAGGAGATGGTTCCGATGAGGAACTCCTTCTTGGTGGTGCCTTCCGCTGTGGAGTAACTTCACACTCACACATTGGGGTTTTTCTGAACCAGGGCATCTTTATTGATGTATAGGCAGACTGCCCCTCACAGCGGTCAGCTCAGCCGCTCATTTCTCTGCTGCACTCCATTAGGAAGGTTCCTTCTCCTCTAATAGCGTTGCTCTCCCCCTCTCCCCTCAGGGAGATTCACCAGCTTGTCTCTCTTGAGCTGCACACTCTCACAGCTATTGCATCAGCCACTGCAACACTGTTGCAGACCTCCACATGACTCTCCTGAACAGAGTCAGAACACCAACTGAACTGAACTCCTAACTTTAGGCAGTGCTGTGTCTTATATCACCTCCAGAAGCAGACACCCTCTGTGTCACTGAGTGGACACCAAGCATGTTGTCACTTCCTTTGGGACATATGACACCTCACCAGGGTTTGAGGGCAAACCTCCATGATTGTTGCTGGCAATCCTGCATACTTACCAGGTTTACTGCCAGCATGAGAAAGAGATATGTACACCAATTTTACACATGGCTACATTCTCCCCCCGGTGGAACCCAACGACCCGGCTGGGATCTAAATTTGCGGAACCTTCCTTCAGGTAGCACTGCAAAACACAACAACACATTATTACAGTACATATCCTTTCATCATAACATAATAACAGATACATCCTAACTTAGATGTGTAACACCCAGGATTACTCCCTGATGGAGTATCCATTTCTGGTACTACCATACCCTCTTAAGGTGGCCTGCGCCTGGGTTTAGAGCAGCAATGCTGTAACACTCTGGGTGACATACTGGACACCCATAATCAGCCCATAACTCTGGCCTAGATGATAGTGGACTGAGAGGATCATGCCCATACACTTCCTTTAGGCATCTCCTGGAGATGTAAGCTATCTTTTCTGCTGTCTCAATATACCAATTTTCATCTGACACTTCACGATCCCAATTTTCTATGGAACTATCAGTATCCCAATTCTACTCCCCATCACTGTTCTCTTCCCCAGAACTAAATTCCCTATCTTCATCAGTGGAATCCATCTCAAACTCAATTTCTCCCTCCCATAGATGGTGGAAATAAAGCAAAGCTTTCAGCCGATTCCTGGCAACTCTTGCTGACACTAAAGGCACATAGGGTCTTACCCGGGCAACAGGCACAATAGGAGCAACATTACCCAAACCCCCAGACTTTCCACTGGAATGAGTGCGCATACCATAACGCTTCAATTTCCCTTTAGCCACCTGCTTAACTGCAATAGGGTTCACCACCGGAGACTTCACATGTGTTACCACTTCCCTCCCCGATCCCTCATCATCAGAGGTCACACAATCACCCCAGTCCTTAGGCCGTTCCTCTGAGGCACCCTGTGACTCCCCAGACCACCCTTGGCTCGATCGGGACCCCGAGGCAGACGTGACAGGGGCAGGGATTTGGGCAGTGGCCTTGGGCAAAGGGAAGGGAAATGTCTCCTTACGATGCGGCAGTACGATCCGCAATTTGGCAAGGCCTCGACCGGTGCCACCGCCGGGCGTGTCAGGCTCACCCGTCTCCTGGTTCCCATGCTTCCGCAGGGCCTGCCAGCTCTTGACTGCTCCCGTTGGTCGATCACTGCACAGCGGTCGCGAGGTCGCGGTCATCTTCCATCCGGTACCGCAGTGTCCGCCGGAAGTGATGTCATCAATCTCATGGGATGAGGCGCCGCCATCTTGGGTTCCCCACCGGAACCTCTTCTTCCAGAACAACGTCCGCCGCCGGAAGTGATGGTTCAGCTTGGAGCTCCGCTTGGGCCTTGGACGGGCCTTCCATGTCCGATGCCGCCATCGGAGCCTGCAGGGGGTAAAGAGATGTCTTACCACTCCTTCGGCTGCCGATGGTTCTTCTCCGCCTGCCGCGCTGGGAGTCACCACGGCCGTGGGACTCATCCGCTCCGGTTGCACCAGCACAGGGGACCGCCGACTTTCCGCACTCGGCTCCACTACAGTACAGGTAAGCGCTGGTTCCTTTGCAGCACCGCTGTAGTGGTCCGATGAGGCAGACTCCGACGCTGGTAGTGGCACTCCCGTAGGGGACCGACGGTGAGGTTCCAGGTTCTCACTGCGGATTGCAGGCCCCTTTCTCTCTAGGCTCCGTCGCTATCATCAGGAGCGATCCCCATTCTCTGGGATCAGCTGGTTCTTCCTTGACCGAGTGCGAGGCTTCAGCCGTCAGCTTGGCTGTGTTCGCTCCCGCCTCCACGGTCTGTCCCGGCACAAAGGGCTGCACGGCCCACAGATAGTTGATGCCACATTGAGAACACCTTGCTGTGGTGCTAGCTTCTCCGCCGGGTAACCTGCACTGCATGCACAGGCACCGCAATGTCTCTTTGTCCCCAGCCTTGACTACCAGGAAGCCTCCTGGCAATGAATAGGGATATACCCCAATGTCCATCTCGCTCTTTGTAGTGCTGGTTACGGGAGACACTTTGCACAGTGGTCTCTCCTGTTCACCAGCTCCTTGCAACTGAGGGACAGGAAGCTCACATCCAGCTCCTCCCTCAGACAACTCGAGTCTCGCCTGGCAGAGATAGAGTCACCTCCCCCTGGTGAATATTTGGGGAGGGTCCCACAGATTCACGTTATGGCCCATAATTGGCTCTGAGCCTGTCACAGTCCAGGAGGGCGCGACCACAGCTTTCGCGCCATATCCCCCAGCAGGGCGGGGTTCCTTATTTGGCACCAATTGGAAACCACTCCCCCTGGTAGATATTAGGGGAGGGTCCCACAGATTCAATGGGTGACCCAGCACTGGCTCTGAGCCCATCACTGTCCATGAGGGCGCGGCCACAGCTTTCGCGCTATACCCCCCAGAAGGGTGGGGTTCTCTTTTTGGCACCAATCCTGGCCAACTGTCTGCAACTTTTGCATTTGCAGAATTTCCTGCACTCGGCCCACGCGGTCTCCCAGGGAAGCGATAGCCGCCATCTTGGTTTGCCCGGCCATTCACAATTGCAATTGAGGTGGATCTTTGCATAGGCATCGCCGTCTGGTGAGCAGATTCTCCGTTCCTTCCACACACCATCACAATGTCCTCAACACTGTTTTCCAGGGTGGTACCCCGAAGTCCCACGCAGGACCAAAATGGCGCGGCCACAGCCTTGGCGCCACTCCACAGCATGCTTGCAAAAGTCCCTTCTGCCACTTGCTCTTCCGTGGAACGCACACCACGTGCGCTCTCTCCATCTGCCTCCGTCCGCCATCTTGGCCTTCCGCGCGGATCCTCCATTCTTGCGGTCGCCATTTGGTTACTGTATATACTGTTATTGCACATGGAGCTCCTCTCTGCGGGGCAGCTGCCATACCGATACAATAAAGATTGCCCGATGCACCACCTTGTGTACCTAATGTAGGTCTGACTCGTGTTGCACTACCTCAGGCAAGGCTCAGTGTCTCTGTGTATGCTGTGTCTCTCCTTTCTCTCCAATCTGTGCTTTCAGTGGTAAGTGGTCTGGAATGGGCTAGAGTACTCTGGCTTCTCCATGCAGTACTGGGGCGTCTACCTACTGTTGGTCAGTCTAGCGCAGACCCTCTCCAGGATTCCTGACCTCATTAACAGGCTATCCCTTTAGGCATCCTACCAACCAGCACTACCTCAAGGTGACTAGGACAGCTAAAGCCCCTCTCCAGACCCACTAACTCCTTCCAGGCTCCCAGGTCGTCCTGCGGTCTGTCAGCTCCATCAGCCCCCTGACTACCCCTAGGTTCCGTCCCAACACAGCACTGACTGGTAGCATACACTGTCCTGTTTCCCAGTTTGCCTAGCAAAAGCCTGTCCTGTTGACAGGTATCTCAGCAGCACCTCCAAATGCAACGGATTTTATCACCTGGCTGACACACCCAATCTCACATTGGCCCCTTTGGTCTAACCAGTCCCCATTACATGGTCGTGTCTGGTAGTGCACCTGTTTGCAACAGGACTCCTGAGTCTCCCGCATGATGTTGTGTGGGGAATGCCAACCCAGACAGGCAGCTTAGGTAGTTTGCTAGAGTCCTACCTACATACAATGCAGCGCCTCCACCTCATCAGGATCTCTGCGTCCGCAAGGAGATGGTTCCGATGAGGAACTCCTTCTTGGTGGTGCCTTCCGCTGTGGAGTAACTTCACACTCACACATTGTGGTTTTTCTGAACCAGGGCATCTTTATTGATGTATAGGCAGACTGCCCCTCACAGCGGTCAGCTCAGCCGCTCATTTCTCTGCTGCACTCCATTAGGAAGGTTCCTTCTCCTCTAATAGAGTTGCTCTCCACCTCTCCCCTCAGGGAGATTCACCAGCTTGTCTCTCTTGAGTTGCACATTCTCACAGCTATTGCATCAGCCACTGCAACACTGTTGCAGACCTCCACATGACTCTCCTGAACAGAGTCAGAACATTAACTGAACTGAACTCATAACTTTAGACAGTGCTGTGTCTTATATCACCTCCAGAAGCAGGCACCCTCTGTGTCACTAAGAGTGGACACCAAGCATGTTGTCACTTCCTTTGGGACATATGACACCTCACCAGGGTTTGAGGGCAAACCTCCATGATTGTTGCTGGCAATCCTGCATACTTACCAGGTTTACTGCCAGCATGAGAAAGAGATATGTACACCAGTTTTACACATGGCTACACATATATAGAGAGAGAGCAAATAAAAAGATCACTTGTGAGCCATTCACATGTCTTAGGCAGGTCTGCAACCCTGCCTTTCACAATTAATCACCCAGCATACAGTGTTTCCACTGCAGCAAGGGATTCTGGGAAATGACATGCAAATGAGCACACCATGTCACCTTTTGCCTGAAAAACCATTGTTACATGGAGCCCATATAAGCTAATGCTTGCTGTTAACACAGCTTTAAAGCACAGCATGGGAATCAGATACAAAGCAAAAGAAACCATTCACAGACATGTTTCACCCTTAATGGGTATCATCAGTGTGAAGTTGGTTGTACGGCTGGCTTTGCAATTTTCAAGACTATTTGCTATATGCAATACGGTGGAGGTTTCTTGTTGCCTTTTTCACCCACCATAACGTAAAACGTATATATATATATATATATATATACAGGCATACCCCGGTTTAAGTACACTCACTTTAAGTACACTCGCCAGTAAGGACATATCGCCCAATAGGCAAACAGCAGCTCGTGAATGCGCCTGTCAGCACATCCTGAACAGCAATACCGTCTCCCTACCAGTACCGAAGCTGTGCCCAAGCGGGGAGACTATAGAGCCTGTTACAAATGCGTTATTTACATCAGCTATGCATGCATATGACGATTGCAGTACAGTACATGCATCGATAAGTGGGAAAAAGGTAGTGTTTCACTTTAAGTACATTTTCGCTTTACATACATGCTCCGGTCCCATTGCGTACGTTAATGCGGGGTATGCCTGTATATATATATATATATATATAAACACACAAAAAGACTGAGACAATCCCCAAAATAGCACTCTAAATATACCACAGAATAACTAATCTAATATAAATAAAAAAGACTTGGATTCTAAGTCAAAATAGAAAAAGGAAATGATTTTAAAAACGAGCAATAAGACACACTAACATTAAAAACATAAACACACTGTAGGCAGCATAACAAAAATAAAAAAGTTGTGACTAGAAAAATAATGCATTTAATATCGCTGAAAGTAAAACCAAGAGCTTAAATGTATCACATAATATACCCTCTCAAAAATATGAGGTGATACAAATGAGCTAAAGGATTACAACACCCCATAGGGATCCTAGCTACAAATAATATAACTAAACCCCCCCCCCAAAAAAATAAGTATATACAATGAATAAACTTATATACACAATAGTGAACATAAGAAAAAATAATATATCTTAAACCAAGGGGGAGACACAGGGGAAAATAAGATGAAAAGTACTCAAACCCTGTGCAGCAATAATCAAAAATAATAAAAATATCAAAAAACATGAGTGCAAAACATTACTGTGGATTCTGACGTCAGTGAACACTCTACGTGTTTCTGCCAAGGGGGCCTTCTTCCCGGAGTGGTAAAAGGGTAGTGGAGGATTGCTAGGCTAAATACTGTGGCCAATCAAAATCGGCGTCATCATCTCCTCCCCACAGCCAATTGCAGTAAGGTAAATGGAAGGCGGCAACATCTGCACAGGTGCCCGAGGTAGAGGAATCAATGCCGGTGCATCAAGGGGAGGAAACATCCCCTGATTCAGGAGGTGAGGTGATGTCATCAGAGCATAATAAACAGACAGGAGCAGCATATAAAAAGTTCTAATCTACATAAAAAAAGAAGCACAAAAAATTAGACATAATATATAGATATAAATATATATATATATAGATATAAATAATAAGATGTTAGATGCATATATATTTTTTTATTTTCTCCGTTGATGTTCTACAGTATAAATTTTATATGGCATATAGAGTAAATATATTCACCATGTATATGTCCAGTACATGCTACATAGTATATTTACTATGTCATATTGTTTAAACTGGTTTGGAAATATAGAGCCTTTTCCACTGACATATACAGTTAGGTCCGGAAATAATTGGACACTGACAAAATTTTCATAATGTTGGCTCTGTACGCCACCACAATGGATTTGAAATGAAACAACCGATGCAATAGAAGTGCAGACTTTCAGCTTTAATTCAAGGGGTTGAACAAAAATTTTATTTGAAACGTTTAGGAATTGCAACCATTTTCATACACAGTCCCCTTATTTCAGGGGCTCAAATGTAATTGGACAAATTTACACAATCATAAATAAAATGTTCATTTTTAATACTTTCTCGAGAATCCTTTGCAGGCAATGACTGCTTGAAGTCTGGAACGCATGGACATCACCAAACGCTGGGTTTCCTCCTTTGTGATGCTTTGCCAGGCCCTTACTGCAGCTGTCTTCAGTTGTTTGTTCGTGGGTCTTTCTGCCTTAAGTTTTGTCTTCAGCAAGTGAAATGCATGCTCGATCGGGTTAAGATCAGGTGATTGACTCGGTCATTGCAGAATATTTCACTTCTTTGCCTTAAAAAACTTCTGGGCTTCTTTCGCAGTATGTTTTGGGTCATTGTCCATCTGTAAAGTGAATCGTTGTCCAATCAACTTTGCTGAATTTGGCTGAATCTGAGCAGACAATATATCCCTATACACTTCAGAATTCATCCGGCTGCTTCTGTCTTCTGTCACATCATCAATAAACACTAGTGACCCAGTGCCATTGGAATCCATGCATGCCCATGCCATCACACTGCCTCCACGTGTTTTACAGATGATGTGGTATGCTTCAGATCATGAGCCCGTTCCAAGCCTTCTCCATACTTTTTTCTTCCCATCATTCTGGTACAGGTTGATCTTAGTTTCATTTGTCCAAAGAATGCTGTTCCAGAACTGGGCTGGCTTTTTTAGATATTGTTTGGCAAAGTCTAATTTGGCCTATCTATTCTTGAGATTTATGAATGGTTTGCACCTTGTGGTGAACCCTATGTATTTGCTCTCGTGAAGTGTTCTCTTTATGGTAGACTTGGATAATGATATTCCAACCTCCTGCAGAGTGTTCTTCCCTTGGCTGGATGTTGTGAAGGGGTTTTGTCTTTACCATGGAAAGGATCCTAAGATCATCCACCACTGTTGTCTTCCGTGGACGTCCAGGCCTTTTTGTGTTGCAGAGCTCACCAGTGCATTTTTTTTCTCTCAATGTACCAAACTGTTGATTTGGCCACTCTTAATGTTCCTGCTATCTCTCTGATGGATTTTCTTTTTTTTTTGCAGCCTAAGGATGCCATGTTTCACTTGCATTGAGAGTTCCTTTGACCGCATGTTGTGGGTTCACAGCAACAGCTTCCAAATGCAAATGCCATACCTGGAATCAACTCCAGATCTTTTAACTGCTTAATTGATGATGAAATAATGAAAGAATAGCCCACACCTGTCCATGAAACAGCTTTTGAGTCAATTGTCCAATTACCTTTGGTCCCTTGAAAAAGAGGGGGCTACATATTAATATCTGATAGACTGCACTTTAAGCCCATATTCATTATTTAACTGTATCTTGAATTTACTTTGGTACACAGCTGAAATAATAAAACTTGTATCAGTGTCCAATTATTTCCGGACCTAACTGTATCTTGTCACAAAGCCATTTTCCAGTTGTGTATTGTCCATATATTTTGGAGTTTGCTTGACCAGAGCTACATACTGTACCACTCATCTAAAACATTTTTTATAAACATTGACTGAAAGTATATGACAAGAAAAACAAAGCGCAAAACGCTCATAGTGAAGTGAGTTTTAGTAAGTCATATATTAAGTAAGGGTAAATATTCTGCGGACATAAAATCAGATGTAATAGGCATACTGTATCATGTGTCATGTGGACACCCTCATTTGTCTGAGGTTGTCCAGACAATAACTCGGTTCCTGACTAGTTCGCTTGTCCGGTGTTCGGTAACCCATGTCTAGACACATGATATACCTATTACCATCTGACTTTATGTACGTAGAATACTTACCCTTACTTAATATATGATTTACTAAATCTCACTTCACTATGAATGTTTTGCGCTGTTTTTTTCTAATCATTATTCTCTTTTAGTTTTAAGGGGTGTTCAGCCACCCCTTGTTAACAGCTGCAGGCGCTCTCTGATACCTTACAAGGTCATGCATGTTTTTCACTGATGTCTGGTGTATTCTATTCACATTTGTGATTTTTGGGTAATTGGGAACTGATATTAGCTATATTCAGGTATTAATATACTTTGGTTATCCTAAAGTTAATATTAGTAGCGCACTTTACTCTGTCTTTTCACATTCACATTTCTGTGTTGAAGGTTTATACCTTATTTGGGATCCATTTATGTTGTGTGTCTGGTAACTTACAGTACTACATATATCACAAGCACCAATACATATGAAACATGCTTCTTTCATAAAAAAACAATACAAAATTCTGTTTTAAAATTTTGTTGATGTGACATGTCCCCCACAAACTTGGTTGGTACCATGCTGCGAAATTGGCACTTCTCCCTTGTGATTATCATCAGTCCACCACTGCAGGAATGTAGCTTCCACCTTCCTCACCTACAGAAACATTACCATGAATTCATATGAAAAGCAAAATAGTATATATTTACTAATATGGAACTAAGCCCTGCTCTTTAGATTAAAACCACAATAACTTCTTCTTACCGAATTCAAAGAGCAGCATGGAAAAAGGATGGCCTGTTGTCTCCCATATTTTCTCACCGGTCTATTGAAAGCCTGGTATTGCTGCTAAAAGCCCCTGGTGAAGGAAATAAGACTCAGGAAGTGAATGGATAGATTGATATCCCTGGGCGCGATGTTACATGAGACACCAAGACACCCAGGGAACAGGGACAAATCAAGCACTGTTGATCTGAGTAAAGATGGGTGAATTATTTTCGAACATTCGAATTTGCAGAGGATATTGAGTTTATCCGCAAGTGCGAAAATTCTTATACTAATTTATGTTCTGGGCAAATTGAATGTGCGAATGGAGGCCAGCGGTGGATTTGATACATTTGAGCATTTTATCAACATTTTTACATAGAAGTAATTGTCTGTTAATTGATTAAAAAAAAAAAACACCAAATAATTTGGGAACCACATTTTTACACATTCACCCACCTCTAATCCACAGTAAGAACTAGACCAGTGTATGGTGGTGGACTAGTGCAGAACATCAAGACACCCATTAGAGTAGATTTTTTCATTTGTGCTTTAGTTTAAAAGCACCAGCGCATGTGAGTGTTCATTAGTAAAGCTACCCGTTTATTTTACCAATAAACTGCACTAGATAGATCCAAAAGATAAAATAGAGAAGCGCAAAACAGCATGAATGCAAATGCCTTTATATGATAAAAGGATAGGCAGAAAATACCAAAACAATGCAACAATGAATAATCAATGATGTGTTCAAAAATAATAATTATGAAAATGTATGGTAAGCTTTAAAAGTGATAAAAAACTAAAACTTTGCCTTATGGGTATTCCTGTGTTCCTGCTGTTAGTTAGCAATGATGAACCCATCCTATCTTGCACTGTTGATGAACCCCCTCTGACTGGGGTAGGTGCGTCTCTGCTTCAGATGTCGCAGAGTGGTTGCACGCCCATCAGTACTGCAGCTTGTGAGCTTGGCTGGGATGGTGGTCTCCTTGGTGTATCTCCTAGTCGACTCCCCTCTTGCGCTGTCTAGCTCCACTGTGGCTGGCTAATGCTTCTCTCCCCTCTCCGTACCGGCGGAAGTGACGTCAGACCCAGATGGAATTCTTGTCTAAGGCTGTCATCAGTTTGTGCATCGGGACTCGTAGGTCTAGCTCATACAGCAGGAACAAGTGAAAGGCACGGCAGGAACAAATGTAAAAGGCAATCAATACTGTCCAAGTGTTTAGTCAAATGATGACCCTCTATAGCTCATTCTCCTACGTGTTTCTCAGTACAACTGGCTTCGTCAGGGACCTAGATAGATGCTCTCTTTGTGTGCTCTTTTACTTTCTGCTACTGTAGAATTTACTAGTACTACAGTATAGTGCCAATGCTTACAGGGGGGTTGGGAAAGTTCCTTTGATGATAAAAAAACAAGAACCACCACCACCATGCCAAGGAACCCACATAAGACTTTTATTAATGTCATAATTACTTGACTGTTTTCTTTACGTATACATCCATTAATTACTCATCATATCAATCAACCTGAGCATACTTTGGCTTTTTATCTTGTAACAATAACTTCATTATCTATGACTATGAATTATAATGTTTTGATTGTTCTTTCATACTGTTTGTAGGCTTTTGTAGTTTTATTTGATTTATTGTTACTTTGTACATTTTTAAGGTTTACAGTGTTTTTCTTTTCAAGACGCTCTTCTGAGTATTGTGAAAATATTGCTGGCTAAGTATAGTAAAGCTGCAATAAAGCTGGTTATGGCTTCATGTAAGTCATAAAGTGGTTTTCTACTTAGTATAACAATAAATTGATAAGACACTTACAGTATACTATACACAACATAACCAGTAGCACTCTAACATACAGTAATACTAAATAAGTCACAGGTGACTGTATGAGCATCCTAAATATATATACTCCCTAACCAAATAAATATACAGTAGTAGCGAATGGTACTCACACAGAAGATACAAACCATGAATAAACAAAAAAAAAACTCTCCGACAGGAAGAAAATCTTCAAAGTATGGCACACCAATACAAGTGAATCAATCACAGAAAAAAATTATTGAAAGATAATATAATTGACACATCTATAAAGACAACTAAAAACAGGTATACAGTGAGAACTCAGCCACGTTACAGAGTCTTTTCTCTCACCTTTAAAGCAGGACGCATACAGATTTGATAGCAGGTTTATTCCTAAAGGAATAAAACAAAACAACAATCAAACAAAATGCCTGTCGCCTCTCTGAGAGTGCTAACTAACACAGTTGTTAATCCCTAACTACCGGTTTGAGGGCTAAGCCCCTTACCAACTAAAGTAAGCACAATCATATGCTTTGGTAACAGGGAATAGTCCGAGCTGTGTCCCAGTCACATCCTTCTGGGCAGCTTGATTCCCCATGGCTCACATTGTTCACGGCTGCAGGGTCATGCAACTCCAAGGCACACCCTTCTGGGTAATTCCCACAACCTCTTGACCTGTCTCTGCCTGGCAGACCAGGTAGCCTCTGTGGCGTTCAATTATTCTCTCAGGGCGCCCCCTGAGAAGCGTGACCTGCCTCTACAGGATCTAGAAGCACTGACTGTATGTAAGTTCCTGCTTTTTAAAGAGCTCAAGAGCAACAGCAATTACCTACAAAGTGAAAAAATAAAGCGCTGCCAATATTAAGTGAATAGCTCAAAATAGTGTATGTACACTCAAATGTGAAATCAATGCAAATGCAAAAATTGGTGAAAACGTGATGCTACGACAAAATAAGTGGGAATCCTGAAAATGCTGCCCAAGATTTACTGGATTTTCCAATTCCTTTGTATAGTATCGAGAAGGAGAAGGGGGTTTCGGGGGCGTGTCTTGTGGCACTACTTTTTAGGTGAAGGAAGGGGGAAAAAAGGGAGGGAAAGGGGAGGACAAAGGGCAAAAGAATGGAGGGATGTTGTAATAATTGAGTTAAATGAGAAAAATTAACTGGTGCTCTTATTGATGTGAAACATGTAACTCCTAACAATAGATATTCTAAGACAATATAGCAAAATGTTCTTGTTTAATAAAAAAGTAAATAATTAATAAAAAATCCTTATTGAACGTTCATTCCCCAAAATTCTATAATGTATTATAAGGTTACTCTCCATTTAGGGCAAAGAGAAACTTCAGTTTTGTAGTATTGCAATACCTTTCAAATATCCACTTTTGGGTTGGAAAGTCCTCTCGACTGTGTGGTTTTCCTTAAATATTTGCCTTGATTTTCTTATCAATTACAGGAGAAGGGTTAAGGATATGCAACGTTTTCTCTGTTATTGTTTCTTGGACTGTTTGTCACTAGCCGAGACCCTGCGATACTCCAAATGTTCATTTTCCCTTCCATTCATGTCTATTCTTACCGTGAATAGGGAAACCGTTATTGTGTAATATCACTCCGGTATCTTGTGGCAAGCAACCATTGGTCCGAGTAGCCTGAGCATCTCCGTCCAGGTGCCCTCACGTCATTGGCTCTCCCAGCCTTTCTCTCCCAAAGTTGTTTGGCAGTTCTATCAGTGTAACATAAAGCAGAACTGAAGTCTCTAGACATGCAGGGCTGAGAAACCCTTTGTGCTGTCCACATGTCCAGAAATGATGGCTGCTCCTGGGTCTGGAGGTAGAGGAGAGGTGCAGGGACAAAGGCGAGGGTGGCCAGGGGGGGGCATCCTTCCAAAGATCAGAGCCATTTGCTACCTCCCCAGCCAGAGCAGCACCAGCCCAGCGAGAGATATCCTGTCGGCTGGGGGAAGTCGGTGCTGACTCAATCTGGTAGACGCTGTACTCATTGGCCCATTTCAACTTCCCTACACTAAGGTATTTAACTCTGAGAACACACCTCCAGCCCTGATTGGTCCTGAGAAATGAGCCCTCACTTCCTGACTGGTCTGTGAGCTGAATCCGTGCTCCGATTTGTCGCCAGCACCTCTAACAAGCTTTCCTATTACATGGTGAAGATAGAAAAAGAGAGCCTGATCAGCGCTCCACAGCTAACCTGAATTTTGTTGTGCAGGCGATCTAAGCAATGCACTTCGAGGATGTGCCATGGATACCAGAAGGAGCTTTGGAGAGCCCTAGGAAGTGGACAAATTGAACTTTCTTTGTGCTACGGGACTGTAGCTTTGCTAGTAAAGCAAAGAGCAGAACTTTCAACTGGAGTATTAAAAGTTCTCTGCCGCACCTTGTACCCGAGAGGTTTGGACTGTCCCTACTTCGTCGGAAAGTGGGATCAAATCCTGGGTAAGCCTTTAATGTGGTAGAACAGCACCTAGCCAGCTATTATTCCCCCATATGCCCCTGTGTTCTGTCAGTGTTAAATTTGGGTTATCACGGCACCGAAAGCAGTACATTTGACTATATCTATATCAAAGAGTAAAAAATCTGTCCCGTTGAATTAATTTATTGCATATGGCAGATGGCACATTGAGTACAGTGCACTGTCTTTGCCCATGCATGCCAAGAACTACACACATGTTTCAATACAAGATACAATGTAAAAATGTCTCACTTAATCACTGCTTTTCTTTGTTTCTTACAGCCTTGTACTTTCCATAATTTCTTCAAAAGTAGCAGGTTCCCACTATACTGTACTCAAAACAATGTACATTAAGCTAGTTTGTCTAGGACCATTTTTAACATGGCACATAAAGGCTGATCAACATCAACATCATGTTCATTTAGGAAACACATCCAGGGATAATTGAAGTAATATGTCCGTTCAATTTAATTGGCAATACCTATACTACCCATGCATTCCATACAGTTCACACACCAAGGCATGTGCATGCACAGAAATTCAATGACACACATACAGTATGCATTCCACACAGGTTCCAAAGAACATGCATAAACAGAAATTACATGACCCGCATATGTGCTCCATACAGGCTCCATAGAACACGCATGCAGATTTTATCAATAGTATGAATTCCACACAGTGTAATTCATGCATCTATTTCTTCTCGATTATTATTAGTAATAAATAACAATCTCTCAATTATTTGACTATTTAACACCTCAAGTCATAAATTGCATACTTCACAGGGGGAGGGATAGGTTTCAGCTACAGGTAACATTCCAAGATGCACTGTTTTTAAGTAAAACCCTTGCTTGCTTTACTCATTGTAACATAGCCGAAAGAAGAGATCAGTGTATCTTGAAAGCTCGCACAAATAAAAGCATTTTGTTAGCAACAGAACAGAATTTATTTATACAGTATAATAATGTCATTTCCCAGAATCCCTTGCTGCAGTGGAAGTGCTGTGTGCTGGGTGATAATGGTGAAAGGCAAAGTTGCAGACCTGTCTAAGACATGCAAATGAGCATACAGTAATATTTTCATTTGCTATATGCTTTGCTGTGGTGGGTTTTTGTCACTTTTTTTTACCCACCATAACTTAACGTGTGCACGTGTGCGTGTGCGTGGCACACTTATTAAGGTTAAAGTGGGTAAAAAAAAGTGACAAAAACCCTCCACAGTAAAGCATATAGCAACTGTAAATATTCCTGTATGTTCATTTGCCTGTCTTAGACAGGTCTGCAACCCTGTCTTTCACCATCATCACCAAGCACACAGAACTTCCACTGCAGCAAGGGATTCTGGGAAATTATATGCAAATGAGCCCATACAGCCACCTTTCCCTTGCTGCAGTGGAAGTGCTGTGTGCTGGGTGACAATGGTGAAAGACAAGGTTGCAGACCGGTCTAAGACATGCAAATGAACATACAGGAATATTTACAGTTGCTATATATATATATATATATATATATATATATATATATATATATATATAAATATATATATATATATATACATAGACCCCTGTAAACAGCACAGGCTATACCTATCTTCCTCCTACTGTGGTAGGTCCTGTTAAGGGCAGGCACCAGTAGTCATCATGGGTTTTCCCCCTTCCAAGCCCTGCCTTGAATGGTAGATGCAGGCCTCTGACTCTGCTGCAGGCATGAGATGGAGGGGAGGTTCTGCTGACATCATGAGGGGTGGGGCTGAGCCTATTTAGCAGCCAGCTCCTGTGAGTGATTGTCTGTTCTGTCTGAGGAGTTGGAGGAGACAGTGCGGTCCCCCCTGTGCAGTCGTGCAGGAGCCGAGAGAGGAGAGGAGAGACTCAGCCACTTTGAGTAGAGCTGATAGCACCATAGACCCGGTGGAACAATGCCCCTCACCCTAGGTCTGGGGTGATGGGGAGAATCCATTCCCCAACACGAGGATAACCTCAGAGGTGGGCTGCGGGGTATTGACGCCCCAGACCATCCTGTCAGAGGAGAGACTTGGAGGGAAGGAGAGGAGGAAAAACATGTGAAGGGAGGAGAGCGGAGTAATTAGCGGGACTTTGCTGTTGTTGTTGGGGCTGCTGGTCACCACTACATTTGGAGTTGCTGCTCTGACCAATAAAGAGACAATACTTTTATACAAAGACTGTTGTGTGAGTCTGGAGCAATCACCCTGGGACCAGGGTTCATTCTTCTGTACAGGTCATATCCCATATCCCTGGGAGTATAGAAGATGGAGGCGCTGCACCACTAAGAAAGCATGGAGGCTACCACCCCAGAAGCCTGTTCCTGTCTCCCCAATAACAACGCGGGAAGCTCAGGCCCTCCTGTTTCGCGCAGGTATGCACCACCACTACGCATGTAATCTGCCCTCACGCACCCTAGACACCACAGATGAGTCTGGGGGGGGGGGGGGGAACAAGGGTTACATTTGGAGGCGAGCTGCTGAGATTGCCTGAACAGGTCAGGCTTACAGCGAGGTGGAACGGGAAGAGTGAGATGCACTCTCCGTGCAAGTGCTGGAGAAGGAAGGGCGAAATTGCAAATACCGGGGGTAGTCAGGGGAGCGTAGACTCCCGCACAGTACGCCCTGGGTGCCCTTAGGAGGTGGCATAGAAGGGGTGAATAGTTATAGCTGTCCGAGTCCCTTGAGGCAGATAGCGTGAGGCAACTGGGGGGGTCAGCCTCTTAACTAGTCCAGAGACCATGGCCCAGGGCCCATGCTATGAGTGGCCAAAAGTAGGAGATGCCCGTACCTAGGAAGGAGAGGTACACTAACTCTCACCCACACAAACGCACCACAGAGCACTTGCATCATAGACACCGAGTACAGTGCATGGAGGAGAGGAGTTCCGCTGAGCCTGGGGTAAAGCCACCTCATATTAGTGGGATACAGAAACAGAATGCAGAGCACACATTTGGAGGTCAGTCAGTGTCTAGGTACGAGATACCCAGTAGACACTGAGAATAGGGCACATGTACATTTGGAGGGCTCATTCAAGAGGGCATCCGTCCCGACATGTGCTCCGCGGAGCAAGAGAGCCGATCTAAAATGGCAGTTCCCGCCAATCCTGGAGCAAGCACATGCATCGTGCAAAGAGACAGTGAGAAAAATGTGGCGGGAAATGTGCAAGAGTCTGGCGCCAAACCCAGATTCCTTGCAGGAGGGGCGGAGCGGCGCGAAAGCCGAAAGCCCACCCACCTGTGCCGTGACTGGTCAGAAAGCCAGGCCACGTCACACTGAAGGAGAAAAGACCCCACCTCTGGATTCCACCAGAGGGAGGAGGCACAAGGAGCGCCAATCAGGAGAGTCCTCCCCAGCGAAGGGAGGGACTGGAAGCCAGAGCGAAGAGCTTCACTTTTGTCTGGCATTCGAGGAGCAAGGAGCTGAAACACTGAGCTGTTCCAACCCTGAGCGAACCATGACCGAGATGAATACTTCGATTTACCAGCTACCAGGAGGCTTACTGGTAGTGGAGGTAGCTGAGCACGAATACCTCCGGTGTTTGTGCGTTCACTGCGGGATACCGGGCGCGGTACCAAGGACCAAGGCCCGATGCCCTCAATGTGGCACGTTTTACCTTTGGCCGAACGAGCCGTGGCCTTTGATCGAGTCTCCGCGGGGTGCCTCTCTGGGAACATTGACGGAGGTGGCGGAAGGCAAAGACGGGACTGCCCTGGTTCCCCGTTGCACCCAAGCGGAAGGAACCCAGGCCCAGCCCGCTACCGAAACGAGCGAGCTGTCGACAGAGAAGAGCGTGACCGCAGTGGAGGTACCGGAGCGAGACTATTTTGTACCTATACCCACTGGTTGTATCGCCGAAGAACTAGGTGACTCCATAGCTGAGGAACCGATCTTGATATCCTCGGAGGAAGAGGTTGGCGTGACATTGGTGGTGATGCGCCTACCGGCAAACCACCCCAAAGGCATCAAGAGGGAGCAGACGAGTCCGGAAACCATCCGACGGCGAGCGCTGGTGCGGCCGGAGGCCCGTAAGGGTCCCACGGCCGTGGTGACTCCCAGTGCGGCGGAGACGGAGACCGAGACGACCCTAGAGGAGCCCGATATCATCAAGCGGCAGCAGAGCGGTAAGGAGACACCACCACCCCCTTACTCCCGCCAGGCGACAGCAGCGACCGCGGAAGACGAGAAGGAGAGGCTTGCGGCCTACTTGTCTGGCTGTGCACCGGATGCTCCGCCACCGCCCATGCCGGTCCTCGACGCACTTCCGGTGCATGACCACGGAGCAGATGGAGATTCTGCGGGCACTCCTGATGACTTCGTTTCCGGTTCCACCGGAAAGAGAAGGCTGGGAGCGCTGTTCTCCTCACGAAGCATAGATACGGCCCTTGCAATGGCCACCTTGAAGAGCCCAGGTCCATCGAGAGGCGCGACACATGGCGGAGAACGCCCCCAAGAGAGCGTCCCTTGGTCGCTGTATCACCCGCTTGCTGGACAATGACATGAACGTTGCCCCTGCCCCAGCCCATAGCTCCATCGGCCCGGCCACTGCCCCTGCCCCGTCACGAGTATTGCCACCGGGACCTACCAGGGATAAGTTATGAAAATACCCCAAATACTCCAA
This sequence comes from Ascaphus truei, assembly GCF_040206685.1. NCBI lineage: Eukaryota > Metazoa > Chordata > Amphibia > Anura > Ascaphidae > Ascaphus > Ascaphus truei. The sequence continues at coordinate 342,459,106 of NC_134484.1, forward strand.
GGACTTGCGGGATTGGGAGTTGAGCGATGAGGGGTCGGATGGGGAGATACCGTATTCAAGTGTTATACCTGTGCCTAACCCTGTGCCGTTTCCTCCTGCAGCTAGAGGGAGGGCCCGTGGGTCCCACACTACAGTAGAGGCTGGGCCTACCAGCAAAGTGGTTCACAAGATGAATCCTACGGTGTATTATAATGCAAAAGGGCGGAGGGATTGCTCGTGATCTACTGATGCAGGTACTTCTGGTGTTTCCTCGCAGGTGGAATCGGAGGTAGAGCACACTTGTCGGTCTACCGAATATGAGCACCATGACAAATGGTGGGCACCTTTGTTCACCGGATACCACGAGGGGATGGACCGTACACTGTTCCTATTAATTAAGAATAATATTGTTGACCATTGGTGGGCGGCTGGTTCTTTCACTCAACAAGAGGTGGAGGATGAATTAGATCATAGGTACCGGGAGATAGAGCAGAAACTTGATGTACCCCGAGGCCCCAGTGTCTTATATGATGAAGTAGCTCCAGAAGAGCCTGTGTTTTGGGTACTGCCAAGCAGGGAGGGGCACCGCAAATGCACCAAACTAAGTCGAGCTGACCGGGCCATAGTTGCTAGATACCGGCAGTCTCACGGATATGAGTACCCTTATGTGCCTGAGCCTATCATGAGGGAAATAGAAGAGAACCGGGATAGCTGGCTCAGGGAGGCTGTGCAGGAATATTTTCAGACCAAGTTCGGTCAGGGAGGGTATCATAATGAGGATAAGATAAGCGAATTGGTCCGCATATGGAGCATAGGTAGATGTATCTACATGCATGGTGTAACCTATAGGCCTGAGCATGGGCCGGTCCAATCTTTCGCTGTGACTGTCACGGATCATAATGGGCGGAGAATAAGAAAGCCTGATCCAAAGCATTATCTGTAGGGTTCTCCATGTTGGGAGTACCCGGTTGTATTATCATTGAACTACCTCATTATGCAATGTATGATGATAATGTCTCATGTCTGCAGTTTCCCAGGTTGTTCGCCGCAGGATGGGTCTGCTAAAACTAGGTCCAAGTGGGGAAGATTGGATTCCACCATAGGGAGAGTGTAGCCCCCTGTAAACAGCACAGGCTATACCTATCTTCCTCCTACTGTGGTAGCTCCTGTTAAGGGCAGGCACCAGTAGTCATCATGGGTTTTCCCCCTTCCAAGCCCTGCCCTGAGTGGTAGATGCAGGCCTCTGACTCTGCTGCAGGCATGAGACGGAGGGGAGGCTCTGCTGACATCATGAGGGGTGGGGCTGAGTCTATTTAGCAGCCAGCTCCTGTGAGTGATTGTCTGTTCTGTCCGAGGAGTTGGAGGAGACAGTGCGGTCTCCCCTGTGCAGTCGTGCAGAAGCCGAGAGAGGAGAGACTCAGCCACTTTGAGTAAAGCTGATAGCACCATATACCCGGTGGACCAATGCCCCTCACCCTAGGTCTGGGGTGATGGGGAGAATCCATTCCCCACCGTGAGGATAACCTCGGAGGTGGGCTGCGGGGTATTAACGGCCCAGCCCAGACCATCCTGTCGGAAGAGAGACTTGGAGGGAAGGAGAGGAGGAAAGACCTGTGAAGGGAGGAGAGCGGAGTAATTAGCGGGACTTTGCTGTTGTTGTTGGGGCTGCTGGTCGCCACTACATTTGGAGTCGCTGCTCTGACCAATAAAGAGACAATACTTTTATACAAAGATTGTTGTGTGAGTCTGGAGCAATCACCCTGGGACCAGGGTTCATTCTTCTGTACAGGTCATATCCTTTATCCCTGGGAGTATAGAAGATGGAGGCGCTGCACCACTAAGAAAGCATGGAGGCTACCACCCCAGAAGCCTGGTCCTGTCTCCCAAATAACAACACGAGAAGCTCAGGCCCTCCTGTTCCTCGCAGGTATGCACCACCACTACGCATGTAATCTGCCCTCACGCACCCTAGACACCACAGATGAGTCTGGGAGGGGGGGCGAACAAGGGTTACATATATATATTTATATATATGCAGATGAGCATACAGTTGTATTTACATTTGCATATTTGCTTTGCTGTGGAGGGTTTTTGTCACTTTTTGTACTCACCATAACTTAACTCAGTATGGTAAACCCCATCCTTTAGCTTCTCTGCATACCCAGTTTACCAACCCCACACTGATGAGACCCATTAAGGTCGAAACAGCTGTGTAGCTGGGACTGTGCCCCCTTGGCCCTGTGGCATTGGCTCCTTGGAATCTAAAGCCACTTGCTACTATTAGGGGGGCACGCCATCCCGAGCTTCCTAGGAAGGTGACAGGCGCGCATCTCAAGAATACGGTTCATTTTGAGATCGATGCAGAGGAAAGAGATCATATTGGATTGAAGTTCATCGTCGAGGAGGTGCTGCGGAAAGCCGGTGTAGTCGCAGAAAAGGTGTTCTGCCTACAGGATTTTGCACGGCAGGGTATCTATGATGTGACGCTTCATATGGAAGGAGAATGCCTGAATCTCTATGTGAAGGTTAAAAGGATGGAGGAAGACCCGAATATGCAAGGAATTAAAGTGATTCCGAGCTTCTAGATGGATGAGAAAGTGGTGTCGGTACACATGTACAACCCATTCGTACCGAAAGAAGACCTGGTGATATCCTAGAGGCGATATAGTACAAGTGTTAAAGGTGGAATTGAATTAAAGAACGCCTACGGGATCAACAACAGCAAGAGGAGATTTTGGATTAGGCTTAAACCTGACCCAGATGGAGTGGGGGGTGTGGCTCATCCACCTTCATCTTTCAGTATCGGAGGGAATCGGGTTTTTTTGAGTTATTTCGGCCAACCTACCTACTGCAGGAAGTGCTACCAGTACGGACATACTAAAGAACATTGTGAAAAAACTGGGGTGGTTTGCAGGAACTGTGGGAAAGAGGGACATTTTGCTGCGGATTGTGACATTTCAAAAAAGTGCAACCTGTGTGGTGAGTTTGGACACTTTGCACGACAATGCTCGAAAAAAAGTTATGCTCAGGTTGCTAAAATTGGAACTGAAATGGAGTGTACACAAGAGTCTGCTAATGTAGAGGGATTTCGGGAGATTACTGTAGTTGAGGAAACTTCAGGAGAAGAAACTGAAGAAATTTTGGCGGGTTCTACAAACGATATCTTGGAGAAAATAGAGAAAGATCTCTTCCTGGACTCCTTGGCCCAGAAACCGGAGGTGGGGGGGGAGGGGAGGAGACGGGAGCAGTCCATCAGAAAGATCCGGAGGAGGGGGAAATACAGTCATTGAGTGTGGTGGAACCTAGCTGGGCGGAAAGTATGGAGTTTCAAGATGCACAGAGGGTGAGGGAAGGTCCCCAAGATGTTTTGGAGAAAGAAATGGAAATAGGAGGAAAAAAAGCTCAAAAGCGTAAAAATCTGCAAGGGATAGAAACAAAGGAAGATTAGGATAGCCAGAGTAAAGTGGAGCCTAGAGAGGAAGCTGTAGAGGGTAAAGTTGGAAAAGTATCAGGGAAAGTAACCCTAATAGAGAAAATGGAACATTTTGAGGGCGCAGTGGGAGATGTTCTATTTTGGGTGGGTATTTTTGAGAAGCAGCATGGGGGGAGTAGTGAGGAACAGATAATAGAAAGATTAGAAAAAATGATGCACCAAAGAAAACAGCTGACAAAAGAGCAATATGAAGAACTAAAAAAGGAGCATGTGCAGTGGGTTAAAATAAAAGAGGCTAGGAGAGAGGTGAGGGAGAAGGAGAGTAGCGAGAGCAATTTTTTGTCCTCACAAAAAAAACAGATAAGCGTGGAGGGAACTAAAATACAGAGAAGTGTAAGCGGAGTAAGTGGGAGTGAAAGTGAAGAAAAGGCAGGCCAGAAAGGGATTGCACAGGCAAAAGAGGCAAATTCAGCGGGAGATAGAAAGGGAAGGAGCACCCAGGGAAAAGATGAAGTAGGGCTCACAAAGGAAGAGGTTTTGCACAAACGACTAGGGTGGAAATTTGGGCGGAAATATTGGAACGTGAAAGCTGTAAGGGACTCGTATGAAACTGATGTGAGGAATGGATTCCAGTTAGAGAAAAGTAAGAGAGGTTTGGCACGTATGGAGGAAGAATTAAAAAAGATGATCACAGTACTAGAGCGCTGCAGGGTGCCTCTTGAGGGAGTGTTCAGATGTTCCGCGGCGGCCCGGCAGGACAGGGCGCCGCCATGTTGTTGCGCAATAGTCAGGCGTGACAGTCAGAGCGGAGAGAGTTCACGCATGCACAGTGCAAAGCACTCGAACGGCTGGCCAATCACAGGGAGGCTTTGCAGTAAACTACAACCCCCAGGAGCCTCAGTGAGTCTGTAAGGGACGCGTGTGAAACTGATGTGAGGAACGGATTCCAGTTAGAGAAAAGTAAGAGAGGTTTGGAACGTATGGAGGAAGAATTAAAAAAGATGATCACAGTACTAGAGAGCGGAGAAAGGCGTTGAGTTTTAAGGTTTGTGTTGTAAGAATGAGATGAAAGAATCTTGAAGTAATGGTTTTTTCTTTTTTTGAATTTGTATTGGTTTTTTTCTCTCTCAGCAATATAAGAAATGTATTGTGATGTATTCTGTTTATTACTTTCTGTAAAGTGATACTTACTGATTGTTAATAATGTGAACGTTAATAAAAATTTTAAATAAAATAAACCCACAGTAAAGCATATAGCAACTGTAAATATTCCTGTATGGTCATTTGCATGTCTTAGACATGTCTGCAACCCTGTCTTTCACCATTATCACCCAGCGCACAGCACTTCCACTGCAGTAAGGGATTCTGGGAAATGATATGCAAATGAGCACAGACAGCCACCTTTTCCCTTGTTGCAGTGGAAGTGCTGTGTGCTGGGTGATAATGGTGAAAGACAGGGTTGCAGACCTGTCTAAGACATGCAAATGAACATACAGGAATATTTACAGTTGCTATATATATATACAGTGTTCGACAACCCTATACATTTACATGCCCGGGGCGGGTGGATTTAACCTCCGGGCGAGTGAATATTGGCCCAAGCAGCACACGTGTTTGTTTTTTTAAATTTCCCTGCTCGCGCTGAATTTCCCTGCTCGCGCTGGAAACCCCCCCCCCTATCTGACAGCTGATTGGCGCGCGCTCCCAGGCTTTGTGGGCGCGGCCAGACTCTACATGAGCCTGCCCCCAACGAGCTGCCATTTTTACTGGCCGGAGATCTGTTGGAGAGTGAGTACTCTCTAATCCTCCATCCTGCGGCCCCTCTGCTCCTTCCCTGCAAGCCAAGGTGTACCCCCCCTTCTCCCCCCGGCTTCCCACGCCACTTCCCGCTTCCCACGATACCCGCGCCGTGGGTGATGGTAGTGGGGGTGTTCCCCGCTTACCCCGGCTTCCCGCGCCACTTCCAGCTTCCGCCGATCTGTCACACAAGCACTCAGCTGTTAAGGAAACCCCGAGCCCTACTCTTCTCCTGCTCTGATGGCCAGCTCAGCTGTTAGCAGGAGAAATCCCCTAACCGGTGCCTCTCCCTGCTCGGTCTAAGCAGGGGAAATCCCCTAACCGGTGCCTCTCCCTGCTCGGTCTAAGCAGGGGAAATCCCCTACCGGCCCTTCTCCATTCTATCAGGGAATACTGCGGCGTCGGCATCCGCCTCTGGAGGGGGCCCGGCCCCTTGCCGAGGACCTCCTGCCGTGCGGAGGCCCTCGCTGCCATGTGCGACCCCCCCTGCCTTGCAGAGGCCCTGCTGCTGTGCGGAGGCCCCACTGCTGTCATGTGCGACCCCCTGCCTTGCAGGTGAGTGTTTGTGTGTGTGAGTGACTGACTGTGTGTGTGTGTCTGTGAGTGTGAGTGTCTATGTGTGTCTGAGTGAGTGTCTGAGTGAGTGTCTGAGTGTGTGTGTGTCTGTGAGTGTATCACCCTTTCTCCCTCTCCCTGTGTCACCCTCTCCCTGTGTCACCCTCTCCCTGTGTCACCCTCTACCTGTGTCACCCTCTCCCTGTGTCACCCTCTCCCTATTTCACCCTTTCCCTCTCCCTGTATCACCCTTTCCCTCTCCCTGTGTCACCACCTTCCTCTCCCTGTGTCACCCTCTCCATCTCCCTGTGTCACCCTCCCTCTCCCTGTGTCACCCTCTCTCTCTTTCCCTCTACCTCTCACTGTGTCACCCTCTCCCTCTCCCTGTGTCACCCACCCTCTCCCTGTCACCCTCTCCCTCTCCCTCTGTCACACACCCTCTCACTCTCCCTGTGTCACCCACCCTCTCCCTCTCCCTGTGTCACCCACCCTCTCCCTGTGTCACCCACCCTCTCCATCTCCCTGTGTCACCCACCCTCTCCCTCTCCCTGTGTCACCTACCCTCTCCCTCTTCCTGTGTCACCCACCCTCTCCCTCTCCCTGTGTCACCCACCCTCTCCCTGTGTCACCCACCCTCTCCCTTTCCCTGTGTCACCCACACTCTCCCTCTCCCTGTGTCACCC